>NW_019104232.1:0-107305 GCF_001856785.1 Myzus persicae
TTTTTTATAATTTTTTCTATTTTGATTCTTACAATTAATTTGCCTACGGGCGCCCATGCCTCCCTTCACATTTTTTTTTCAATTATTTAACTATAGTTCAATTTCTTTAACTCATTTTTTAAATGTTGATAACATGTTATAAACTCATAAGACTTCATTGTTTCATTATCTAAATATTGACAATAAAGCTATGAGTTTAAGAATACTGATATTATAGACTGCAGTCTTTAATAAATGTTTTTAATGTACATTTTTTCTTACTTTCTTTTAATTTGATTCTTAAAATTCATTTGCCTGCAGGCGCCCATGCACCCATTCCCATTTTTATATTTTTAAATTTAAATTCTATCAAGTTTTTTTACAATTTTTTTTATTTTGATTCTTACAATTAATTTGCCTGCGGGCGCCCATGCCTCCCTTCAAATTTTTTTTTCAATTATTTAACTATAGTTCAATTTCTTTAACTCATTTTTTAAATATTGATAACAAGTTATAAACTCATAAGAATTCATTGTTTCATTATCTAAATATTGACAATAAAGCTATGAGTTTAAGTATACTGATATTATAGACTGCAGTCTTTAATAAATGTTTTTAATATACATTTTTTCTTACTTTCTTTTAATTTGATTCTTAAA
The DNA here is from genome assembly GCF_001856785.1 of Myzus persicae. Taxonomy (NCBI): domain Eukaryota; kingdom Metazoa; phylum Arthropoda; class Insecta; order Hemiptera; family Aphididae; genus Myzus; species Myzus persicae. Next base: position 639 of record NW_019104232.1, read on the forward strand.
ATTCATTTTCCTTCGGGCGCCCATGCCTCCCTTCAAATTTTTTTTTCTATTATATAACTGTAGTTCAATTTTTTAAACCCATTTTTTAATTTTTGATAACAAGTTAGTACCTTATAAAAATTCATTGTTTGTGATCTAAGTATATTTGCTAATTATTTTGGGCTCCAGCAGATAGTGCCACGGAAACTCATGTCAATATGTTACAATGTCTACAATCCTTACATCAAAATTTCGGGCCTACCCAGAAAAAAGTGTCTAGCTACGCCACTGATTGAAACAAAATAAGTGTACTTTAATTTAATTTACTTAGCATTTATTTATGATATCACATCTTCAGTGATTAAATAGTTTGTTTTACTTAGCCATTTTTTACAAGTAGTTAGACGATGTGTTTTTGTTCTAATATCATCAATTTTTTACACTAAAATTTTTGTTCTGATTTTTACTCTCAAGGATTATTAGAGAAACGTCTTTACCACAATCCTTCCACTTATTTTGAACCACTTCAACTAATAGTTTTATTATAATTAGAAATTAATTAACCTATAGCACAGATTATAACTACCTATATAAAATAATATAATAGGTACAAATAGTGATGTAGCTGGGACAACTGATAAGAGTTTCATCCCATTAAGATTGTTTTTGTAAATTAGTGGTTTGGCAAATTAAACCCATCAAATTGAGTCTCAGTTATTTAAACTAGATTTTAATAGATACTTAATTATAATTAAATTACAGTTTATTATTGAACAATTATTGTATATATTTATATCTATTATTCAGGTACTTTTGTATCAATTTTACAAACAACAATTTGTTATAGTCAAATCTGTTGGGACAAGAAAAATTGTTCTGCAGTCCCTGAAAGAGCAAGGTATTACTTAATAATTAATAACTAAATTAAGTCAAAAAAATAAAACTTATGTTTTATTGATTATATATATATATAAGATTTATTAGATAAAATATTTTGTTATAAATCACAGACGTTTAACATTTTAATAAATATATTATAAAATTATTGCTATAATAGGTAATAATATGTAAATATAAACAATTTAAGAGATGTATGTCATAAGCCAGTATACTGATGGTGAGAACTAGAACTATTTAAATCAACGATGGAATTTTGAGCCATCAGACAACTCACATTTAACCATGACAGTTTTCCACTATAACTTTGGTTATATTGTTCACTAAAAAAAGATTTATTTACATTAAAATAAATATTATTTTTCTAAGTAAAAGCAAGACAAAAATACCTGAAAAATGGAACAAGATTAACCAAGTTATACTTGTTGGGAGAATTGGCCAATATCCGGTTTATCGTTATCAAAAAATTCATTATCTGTCTTAAGTAAATTTGTAACTTTTTACGTCGCTCTTCAACAAAGTTGGCACCCTACAAAATGTAATATACATTGATTTTTATATTACTTAAGTACTTCCCAATGTTTTAACATAGATAAAAACAAAACAATTTTAGTAAATTGTCAGATATTATGTCTTTTATAACATTTAAATACTTATACAACCAATTTGTGCATATATTTGTCACAAAGATTATTATAATCAGCACACATACAGAAAAAAATTTGGGGGGACAGTGATGGGACAGGAAATGTCATTAATAATGACTCATTATTAAAAAAAATTTCAAATTACTCAAATGCCATGTTGATAAAAAAATAATTTGAAAACATTTTGGTTGGGAAGGTTGAACCCCAAAACCTGTAAATGTGCCTGTCTTTAACAAATTGTATGCAAGTTAGAGTTACAGTTAATTTGTTTGACATATTAAAATAAACTGTGATTCAGCTTCATGGATTTATATTATTATACCTTATTTCCAATAGTCTTTTTAGGTGGCAATGAAATCGTCGAAACTACATTATACTGTTTTTTTAGTTGTTTGTGAAATTCTGTAAACTGTGAATATCTCCGGTAAACATTCCATTCTTCATTTAGAATTCGTACATGGATCTATTAAAATAAACTAATTAGTACTTAAGTTTATAAGTAAACAACTTAAAACTTATTTCATGCGCTCACACACCTGGTATACATGATGTGGGTCATTAATTCGTCCGACTAAAAATGCAGATGGCACCCATAAGTGTATGTTTGTGTGTGGTATTTCATCTGAAGGTAATGGGCCTCTCAATGATACCAATTCTGTTCTTAGTTTAGTAATGCAATGATCTTTTGCTATAATTTGATTGTTTAAACGGCCATTTAATTCAATCAGTTCACTGTGCATTTCAGCAACCTAATTATTCAATAAGTTCCAAGGTTAAAATAATATTTACTTAACTAGTAAGATATAAATTACAAACTTGAATTAGTTTTTGTTGATATAATTTAGCTTCCTCACTTTCATTTTCATCTTGTTTCATTAACTGTACAGCACTAACATATTTCCTCAATTGATGTTTCAATAAGTCATTTTCACTGTGAAAAAATCCAAAATAAAAATTGATGTATTAGTGGACAACTTTTAATATATCATCAAATAAATTTCTATTTTCTACTTACCGAGTTAAATCAGTGATTTTAGTAGTAAGTTCATTAATATTTCCCTGGTATTGTTTCTCTAAAATTAACAATTGATCTCTTGATTCGTCAAATCTATGTAAACTATTACTATCTTCATTGGACCCCATTGACTTACTTTCATCATCTGAATAAAAAAAAATATTGTATTATTCCTATAATTTAATATTTATATGTATGTAATGGAAAATGTTCACCACAATAGTGCAATACAAACAAATTAAAATATTCACTATCATTTTGACATTTATGCTCATTGATGGATAAATATATAAAAACAAAAATTAAATACCTGTGTCACAAGGAGGACTTAAAGAAGATACAGGCACAAAAACTTCATATGAGTCAGTATTTTCATTGATAGTACTTAATTTTCTCAACCTTCAATTTAATAAATATTACACATTTTATTATATAGGATAACATATATCCAGTAAACACACATCTGGTATCAGTGAAGCAAGGTTCACAGCTACATGGTCTTTTGTGTCATCTCTTAGAGTTAAGCTTGGCCCAACTCTGGAATTTTCCAAGTAAATAGAATAGTGGTCAATGAATGTCAGGATTAAATCACAATATGATAAAAGGCACACGGCAGACAATATAACTGTGAATCCTGCTTAAGAGGACGCCACACCCGTATGTGTTGTCTCCGTCTTACAAAGGAACAACACAGCAAAAACTGTTTTGCGCGGGACAACTTTTATCTTTCTGTGTTTGTAGTAGTGGCTCCAAAATTTCTGAACATATCGAGTAGAAAATTATCCATGCAACAACGTGCCTATATTCTAGATAACATAAATACAACAAAAGTTATTTGCTTCTAAACATTTTGTTTTTTTGTTTTTTTCATTTGCTTATAAAAAATGATTGGAAAGTGTAATTAAAAAAAGAGCACGTTGTTGCACAGATAAAGTTCTTCTTTAAGTGTTGTGAAAATTTGGTAATTCTACAACAAATATGGTGCGAGAAAAGTTGTCCCGCGCTAAACAGTTTTTGCTATGTTGTACATTTGTAAGACGGAGACAGCACATGCGGGTGTGGCGTCCTCTTAATAGTTAATAATAGTATAAAATAATTATTCTTACTAAAATATTACCTATTTTCCAGTTCCTTTTCAGTTGAAGGCAAATCTTCAAACTCTCCAATAAAATAACCAGTCTAAAAATAAAGCCACAGAATGCTTCAACACAGTTTTAAATAAAAGTATTATAAATCTTACAATTGTATCATATGAAGTTATTGATACAGCAGCAGCTTCATCGCCAACAGCTAATAATACATCATTGTCAGATTTGACTTCTTCAGCTGTTTGAATATCATCTTCACTTTGATCAAAATTGATTACATTTGCTTTTATTTTTTTTAATTTTCCACTATTTTCCTTTTTCAATATTAAATTGCTATCTATAATGTAAAATGTTAAATAAATAAAACAAAACAAATTAATAAAATATCATTTTTAGCTTTGTGAATGATACAATTTTATATACCAACCATAAATAATAAACTATCTCTATAAGGAGTAAGGAAACCACATTTTGTTTTAAAAGAATTTTTTTCTCAAGATTTTCAAGGAAGAAATTTGAACGTATTGATACATATTAGTCAAAATCAAGTATTCAAGAAGTTACATGTGTGATATACCAGCCATACTAGCCTACCTATATCAGACTTGGAACTTGATATGTCGGGACATAAATACTACGTATCAAATTTTCAGATTATAAAATGAAAAAGATAATGAGTACAAGTTAAAAATTAAAATTAATTGTCTCTTAAAAATAGAAATATTACCTCCATAAATTATTGGTTCATAAAAGGTGAAATCTAAGGCATCCTTATTAAATTCAAGTTTATCTATTGCCAAGGCAAATACTATTGATGATAAACCTGAAAATTAAAAAATTATATTGTGTCAAGCGGTTAGTTCTATAAAATTTGGTGAAAATGTACATGAAATTATACCAACCAGCAGCAGTAATGGGCAATATTGAATTTTTTTCAGTATTACTCATAAAAGCCCACTTTTCGTAAAATCGATTGATGAGATTTTCATTGTTAATACACAAATGCATGTACTTTTCCAAGCACCGTTCATTAATGGATGCTCTTAACCAAGCTTTACCTCGACCATAATCGTTCCGGATATTTGATAACAAATCAAAACGTTGTATTTCTGGTTCGTTTAATATTTCTTTAACAAAACACCAAAATGGAATAAGGCGATTTTGACTTTTGTCTCCATCTGAAAGACCAGTAACGATTTTTGTCACTCGCCGTTTCAACAATGAACTTCTAAAACCATGATACAATAAAGGTGTATACAACCTTAGTTGAAAGTAATATTTTCATAATTCTTACTTTTCCTCTGCATAAATTGATTTCAACCCATGACTCAATATGGCTTCGATGCACTGACATAAATTAGAGACTTCCTGATCAGATTCAGTTGCTATTTCAGAAGAACTGCCAAATCGCTTTTGACATTGTTTTACTGAGTTCAAAAGATTTTTTTGTAATCTTTCACACTTGCCAGCTTCACTTGTATTCACGTGAGCCATTTAAACACTGCAATAAAATATTAAATAGCATACAATTCCATTAAATGAACACAAATAATAGAAAAGTAAAAACAAATACCTATTAGCAAAAAGTAGGTAAATTGGGTACGTAAAGGTTTTACGTAGCACAACAAATTGTAGTTGATCATTCAAAAAGTGTGTTCCTTAAAGACTTTATTCGGTGTTCAGTGATCTGTCTTATCAAGATGTTTTCACCAACATTCAAATGACTGAACCAAATTCCATTGTACAATAAAATTGGTGAACTTAATTAAAATTTGAAATACAAAAATTCACAGTAGGTATCTAGGTAGGTTATTATTTAATATTTAATGCATTATGTTCTTGCAGATAATTTATTTACTAACTACTACACTATCTATAATTACAACTGATAAAAATTAAAAAATATTCATTATAAAATATTTATGTTTTTTTATGTCCAAGGACCTACCCAGTACCCATCAACATGACTATTGACTATCCACACTCCACAAAACAGTTGGGTACTTGTTAATTAAATCTTGGATAGTTGGATCTGCAATTTTATCACAAAAAAATTCACTATTGCGTCATTGGTTCCGGTCGTCGACTGTTATGAAGTCAAGGTTTGACGTTTATAGATAAAAGTAGTACCAAAGGGGGCCGGGACAGATTTCCCGTTTTTGCTAGCAGTAGTGATAAGAGTGGTTGTTCTTTGGTATAACATCGGTTACACAGTGACCAACTTGAGGTGGTGTTGCATAGAATAAACGTAATACCATAGGGTAATAATACAGGTTGTCTCGATAAGCTATCACATTACGAGCTACAATAACACTAAACAGTAAGCAAAGTAATATTTCTACTTTATTAATTGTATGGTATGCAAATCAATTATTAATACTTAGTATAATATAGTGCCATATTGGTAAGAACTACTAATAAGTTAGAATAGTATTTAACACGTTTATTTGATGAAAACTGTGTTCAAATAAAAGCCCTCATATAAATGATTATAATTCTTAACACTTAATATTGAATGGCGGACGTTTTGTGGCCGTCAAAAAAAAACGAGTCCATGGGCGTTTGGTCCATTACAATTATTAAGGTATTAGGTAGGAATATTTATTCCTCAGGTATTTTAAGTCATCAGTCTAATTTAAAATAATATTTTGTTATTTTATTTAAAATTTAAATTCTTTAAAAAATATATAATTTAAATTCATTACAATATAATTTACAATAATACAATACAAAATAATATTGTAAATAATTGGTACCTATATTTTATATAATTTAGATATGGTATTGACATTTTAAGTTTAAAACAAATAGTGAATGGATTGAAAAAGCAAAATATGAATAATTACCTATGTAAATGTATTTGTATTGTACCTAAATGTAATAATTATACTCATATTTTACATTTTTAATAAGAATTGAAATTTTTTAATTTAAAAAAAATAGAAATTTAAAATACCAGAGAACCAAACGTCCTATGGGTTAATAACATCCCATAACTCTCAGGGTGCCAAAATATCCAGTAAAAAGGTAACCAGTTGTTAATTCTTAGTGAATTTAAATTTCGAAAAATTGGTCAAACAAAAAATGGAACTAAGATAAGGTGTACAGTTAAATTGACCAACAGAATGTTGTTGTTATTTGTTAATGTAACTGACGATCCCGATTCACCCTTTGTAAATATTTGACACTGTGCATTATTTAGTACCTACCTATATAAGTATACTAGCTGAATTACCAGGCTTCGCCAGTGTGTAGTTTTTGCTTTCTCTAAATGACATTTTTAAATCAACACACATTGTGTGCTTTAACAAAAACAATTGGAAAAATATGACACAGTGTCGTCACAAAATTGGAACGTATCAAAGGCCTGTTCTTTTTATATATATGTAAGGATAGAAGAACAATTCCCTTCCTCCCCTCCCCCCTCAGAAAAAAAAAATGAAAAATCGGGAGACGCGGTGACACTCAGGAAGGTCTTTGTAGCAACTCTGTGAAAAAAATGTTAAATAGAGTCGTCACCAAATTGGAACATACGACAGGCCTGTTAGGTTAGGTACCTGGACGTTTCCCCCCCTCCCCCGGGAATCTTATATACTGGACGTTTCCCCCCAGATTGAGACGTCCCCCCCCCGTCTCAATATACCTTTTTTTTTACATATTATAATAATGGGTTTGAAAATAGGTTCTTTGGATTTACCTGAAATATACGATATATGGAACGTGTTTGAGTTGACAAAAGCTGGTATAGGTAGAACAAACAATATTTCGGAAGGATGGAATAATAAATTTACAACACTAGTGCGAATTTATCATCCAAGTATTTGGCTTTTTATTGAAGCTCTATACAGATGAGCAACTCAAGTGCATCAATCAAAATTTTAAATCATAGAGCAGGAGCTTTTCGTAATAATTAAGGTAAAGATGATAAGTTAAAAAAATTATGTGAAAGTTTTTCAAATGATGATATTTAAAATTTTTTAATTTCAGTGAGCTATCTTTCTTACCAGAATAAAAAAATAAAAATATACATTTATACAATTATATTTATTATATTATTATTTTATTATATTCATTATATTTATTATCATTTGTACATTTATTTATTTGCATTGTATATTATTGTTGTTTAATATTTATTTTTTTTTGTCCGGGGGAGAAATTGTCCCGTCCGGGAGGGAAACGTCCATTGTATCAGGGGGGAAAAGGCACGGGGGGGGGAAACGTCCTAGATTCGTTATTTTAAGTATTTAAGGATTATGAAAATAAATGGTGGTATTGATGAGACCACGAACATTGAAGAGTTTTAACGTTATTCAATTATGTTACACAATAATCATGACGTGCACCTTTAGTAGCCTACCTACGACGCCGCTTGATCACATGGTTTTATATCTTTGTGATTGAACTTTATTTTCAGCGTCTTTCCTTGATAACCTATCAAGAATCAAGATAATTGATATTTAGAGATTCGACTGTTTTGATATTCGTGTTTCCAGTTTCCACTAACTAGATAAGACAAGCTCTGACAACTGACAAGTCGATTGTCGACTCAAGTCTCAAAGCTAAATCTGTGTTCCTCTTACGAGGACAATGGCAACAATATCAGAAATTTTAAAAACTAAGACGGAGGATGAAGAAGAGGAACCTAAAAAGAAATCGCGTGAAGATTGGAGAAAAGCTAAAGAACTTGAAGAAGCCAGAAAAGTTAGTAAAAATAATATTTGTTGTTTCTAATTCGTATGACAGACATTAACTCATTTAATTTACTTAGGCAGGAACAGCTCCAGCAGCAGTTGACGAAGAGGGTAAAGATATCAATCCTCACATTCCACAATACATATCATCAGCACCATGGTATTATGGCACTTCTGGTCCAACGCTAAAACATCAACGTGTTCCCGGAAAAGCCCAAGAATATTCGAGTTTAGACGAATGGTATAAACGAGGTGTAAACACTGTAAGTATTCCTCAATATATATTATGATACCATTAGATTTGAATGGTTATCTTTCATATTAACACTATGTAGCAAACAATGTATATTGTATAATACTATAATATGCACACAGTGTACTTACAACAGTCTACTAAAAGCTACATGTTTTTATGTTTATTGAATGCCTTTTCCAACGTGTTAATTTAAACCATATTAATAACACATTATTCGTTAATAGTTTATTCAGTATACTGATTAATACAATGCAATATACATAATTATAGATTCATCTAAACAATACATATTATGTAGTATACATTCATCCTTCAAACTAATTTTCATTATGTATTAAACTTATCACATCATACCTAATAAAAACTTATATTCAAAATGTCAATATTTTGATGTCTCAGTATATTATCATATGTATACATAGTACTTTCTTTTATTGTTGTTTAACCAATTGTATTGATCCAATGTGTATTTGTATTATACAATTATATTTGTAATTTTTTTTTTTCAAGAAACATGATTGAGAAGAACAAAAATGTAGTATAGTATGTCTTTTGACAAAAATATATTTTTGTATTAAAGTTAGGTTTATATTTGAATACTGTAGTTCCTCACTCAATAAGATCTTGCTTAGCTCAAAATAAAAACATCACTGTTAATTATAAATTAATTTAATTAAATATTTACTTCAATATGTTCTTAAGGAATCTATAAGCACCAAATTCCGCAAAGGAGCATGCGAAAACTGTGGTGCAGTGACACATAAAAAAAAAGACTGTTTTGAAAGACCACGAAAAGTTGGAGCTATTCATAATTCTATTAATATTGCACCAGATGAACATATTCAACCAGAACTCAATCAAGATTTTGATGGGAAACGAGATCGATGGGCTGGATATGATCCTTCTCAGCACAAAGCAATTATCGAACAGTATCAACAAATTGAAGAGGCCAAGCGTGACCTCCGTGCTCAAAAACTAAATGCCGATGGAGACGAAAAAGGAGAAGTAAATTAAATTTTTTCATAGCCAAATAAGATTTATACTATAGCTATTTTTACTATAATATATTTAATCTATAGGGTAACAGTTCTGCTGATGAAAATGATGAAGATAAATATGTAGATGACTTTGACATGCCTGGAACAAAAGTAGACAGTAAACAACGTATTACTGTTAGAAATTTAAGAATCCGTGAAGATACAGCAAAATATCTTAGAAATTTAGATTTATCATCTGCCTATTATGATCCTAAAACAAGATCAATGAGAGACAACCCACACAAACCTGGAGAAGATCCAGAACAGTAAGTTATAAATTAGATTAATGTATTAGCAAGGTATTAATTTATAAATACATTTTAGAGTGGAATATGCTGGTGAGAATTTTGTGAGATTCAGTGGTGATACTAATAAACATGCACAGGCACAGTTATTTGCCTGGGAAGCATATGAACGTGGTGTTGATGTACATCTATTGGCTGAACCTACAAAGTTAGAGCAATTGAAAAAAGAGTATGAAACTCATAAAGATCGTTTTAAAAAGAAAACCCAGAATACAGTATTGGCGAAATATGGTGGAGAAGAACACTTGCAAACACCTCCTGTACAATTGTTACTAGCCCAAACTGAAGAGTACATTGAGTATTCTAGAAGAGGAGATATCATCAAAGTATGATTTTAATAAAGTTTAACCTTTCATCGATAGTAATGTATTTTTTTTTTAGGGTGAAGAAAAAGGAATTGTACGTTCACGTTATGAAGAAGATGTTCACCCTTCCAATCATACTTCTATTTGGGGTTCTTACTGGGAAGCAGGAGAATGGGGCTATAAGTGCTGCCGTTCGTTGGTACAAAACTCTTATTGCACAGGAAAATCAGGAGTTGCATTGTCTACAAATGTACCAGAATTAGGAAAAATTGTCCCAGTTGTTGAAAATACTGTACCTGAGTCTGTTAGTATATTTAAGGAGAAAGTTACTAAAGCTGAATCAATCACATCGCATTGTTCATCATCGTCATCATCATCAGATTCATCAGATTCTGAAACGTTGAAAGAAAAGTCAAAAAAAAAGAAGAAGAAGAAGAAAAAGAAGAAAAAGATGATGAAAAAAAAGGCTAAAAAAGAGGAAGTAAAAGATGCATTGAAAAAGGCATTAGATAAAGAAGAAGAACGATTGAAAGAAGTTGATCGAATGATGAATATGGATGAGAGAAAACGTCCATATAATAGTATGTATGAAGTTTCTAAACCTACTGATGAAGAAATTGAAGCCTATCACATGAAAAAACGCAGAGAAGAAGATCCTATGTCCAATTTTGTTTAATCTTCTAATTTACTTGAATTATCATCTCATAAAAATGTTCAATTTATTGTATTGTAAATTACAATACAGATTATGTGTAAAGATACTATGCTTATATTATTAATTAAAAACAAGATAAAATAGTAAAAATTAAAATACTTATTGTAGAGCACAGGGGGTCTGTACTAGTATATTTCTATATAGAAATTGGTGGTTGTAGAGTAAGTAACTAAAAGATATGAATAATAAATATGATGATAAAATAATTGTTTTAATAAAAATTAATACATTCATTAGCCAATAAAATACGGACAACTTATCCACCCAGCTGGTTCTTATTGTATAATCATACAAATCATAAAAATAGATATTTATGTTTAACAAAAGTTATCTAAGTTCATCAAATTAATATAATTTACAATTTTTTTTTAAATTGTTCCTATACCACATCAATGCAGTTAGGCAATTTACAGGCATTATATCCATTATAAACCGTTTTAAGACTATCAAACCGAATATTTAGATATTTAATAAATAATTAGGGTAAACTGACAAATAGATCACGGGTCATCGAGATCTCCGTAACCATTCTAATAAAGAATCACGGTAAAAAAATTCTAGGATAAAATGTCCTTAGTAGATAAGTACTAAGCATAAAAAGTCAGATATATATATAAATACATAAATTATAATTATATTTAACCATCGTAAAAAAAATAATATATTTAAAAAAAAAATGCAATCATTATTATGTTTATCTAAATCTCGGCTCAAGTATAATAACCAACTTTTTCTAAAAATTCTTTTATTGTAATTGAATGATTATCTATTAATTTCATCAGGTAAATCATTTAGTTGCAATTGATATCAATACCAATTGGAAGATTGATTGTGCATTGTATTTTTCCAATTATGTAACTATATGTACAAGACTCTTTCCCCACTCACTTTTTATGTTTCAGACCTTTTTACCGTTGACGTTTTATACTTCTGAGTTTTAAACCACGGAACTTTTTACTCGAACTTTTTGTCCTAGGACTTTTCGGTAGTATACCTCTAATAAGATGGGTCTATCTGACTTTCTCTTTTCTGTGGTTGTCTCAGTCTTACAAAATAGACTGTGAACAACATAACAAATTTGTGTTCAGCAGTTCTAATTTTGTGTTGTTAGCTCTAATAGCAGATAGAATTGACCAATAAATTATCAAACCCAGAGGTAAGATACTAAGATTGGTAGGCGGAAAAAAAACCCCAAAAAACTACGCACACCGCAGAAATAAAAGTCCATGCGAGTGCCATACAATTGTAGGTACTATTTTATATGTTTAAAATATTTCATCGATTACTATTTGAAAAAGCTAATACAATAATACTTAATAGTACCTACCTACATTATATAGATAGCAGATAATAATCTTAAATAAAAATAAAAACTAATGGCCTAGAAGCTGATGTTACTAAGGAGTGCAAAAAAAAAGATAAATAGTAAGTTCATTTGTGTGTATTCATTCCCCTAGCATTAAACTTGAGCAACGAACTAATACTATAGTACCTACCACCTGGTTTGTATTGACTTATTATATTATTACTTTTATAGTTCTGCAATTCTTGCATAAATGTAGTATGTACCAAAGACTTATGTTTTTTGACTGTAGGTTCTATATTATATCATTAATTACCTAATGACTCAATATAAAACAATTTATAACACAATAGATTATGTGTACATGTGTTCATATTTATGTTTTCATTTTGTTCGTGGTGTGTTTATGTTTTTGGAATTATTTCCGCGATTCACTAAAATCATTACCTAAGTTTTAATAATTTCAAATTTCATTCAATATTATTTATCCTAAGATTTGTTTAAATATATGGTGGGAAATATCCTAAAAATCTATTGGCTAACGTGTTATTAAGATAAAACACCGCTATCATAGAATAAGTATCAATAGTGATAAGATATAATTTTATTTACATCATTAAATTTTAAAACATTTTAGCATACTGATGGCGAATTTATTGTTTTTGAACGACGAACGTTGCGAACAATTTCTTTTATTTTAATTAATACGAATTTCTATTACAAAATTTTGTTTGACATTCTTTCAATGTTGTCAAATGTCCCGATCTATTTGTTGTATTATACTTTCATAGCGTTTACGTGTCACGCCGTGAGACCCGGGGAAGGATCATGGTCCTCCATTATGGACAATGTGAGGTGTTTACTATGCCAACTTATTCGGCAATTCCTAAAGTTTGACGATATATTTATTTTTATTTTTATTTTTGCAGGACCATTGTATACAATTTTGTGTCGGCAGTCTATTTAAAGGCACAGAAATATCAATTAAAAGTAAATTTATACATATTGTGTTGATGTTACTGTTGTATGATGTAAACAAATTTTATAATTTTAATTTGTGTTGTAGTCAGTTGTAGCGATGTGTACAACGTGTCTGTCGGTTGGATCCTGACAGAACCCCAATGTTGGAATGATTTCCTGAACCTTGGTCCCGGAGTAAGTTCTTTTTTTTAATTTAATATCATAAATAGCAACCATTTATGATATTAAATTTAAAAAAAGAACTTATAACTTACATTTGGAATTATTTTTTTTTAGCTCATAAGAAAACTCCAAATAGAAGATATTAATAGCGATCTTAATACCACTAATACATACATGAACCATGTGAATACTTTGGAAAAAATATACTCATGTGCCAGTGGAGTAGATTTGGTATTTAAACTTACTAAAAATGATATTTCAGTAAATAATTTACACCATTTTTTAAAAATTTTTATCGTAGGATGATTTCTCATTATATGAGACCAATAAAACTAATAATCAAGCACTACACCAAGTAAGTGATTTTCATCAGATTAAATTTAATGTTAAGTTCTATAAATATAGCATGAGCTTTAAAATAAAACATAAACTGTAAGTCATATAGAATATATTTATAGAGAATATTTTCAATTTTTACGTGAACTAAATTACTAAACTAATTAGCCTGATTATTTAAAAGATTTGTAAAGACAGACTTTGTTTTATTTCACAAATAGAGATCAAATCATCGAGTTTATACAGTTTTAACAGACGGAGTGTACTTACTTACAGCTACAGTTAAACAAGATACAAGATATGTTAAAAAAGATGACAAATTTACTGCCAATATAGAAATTTTGATGAAAGGACCACATGGCTATTTATCAGCTACAAATTGGCCATTGTTACATGTAATTAATTTTAACAAAGTACATTGTACAATGTACATGAATACATTTTTAATCAAATTTACCAATCTTTCAGTTTTATGGCCTTATGTGTTTTGTTTATATATTTTTTGGTATAACTTGGTTGGTTTTATTATTTATGCAATGGAGAGATTTGCTTCAAATACAATTTTGGATTGGAGCTGTCATTCTTCTAGGTAAATAATTGTAACAATTATAAATTCAAAGTATACAAATATTTACCAACTAATACATTTCAGGAATGGTTGAAAAAGCAGCTTTTTATGCTGAATATCACGAACTGAACCTTACTGGGAAATTAGATAATATTTATGGAGTAATGACCATGGCGGAAGTTATTTCTTGTTTAAAAAGAACACTTGCACGGACTTTAGTTATCATAGTAAGCTTAGGGTTTGGTATTGTCAAGTAAGTATTTGGTAAAATAATAATTTATCATAATCATTTTTAATGGCATATGAATATTTTTTATTATTTAGGCCAAGATTAGGTCCACTTTTACCAAAAGTTTTAGGAGTCAGTACTTTATATCTAGCAATGTCATTAATGGAATCCTATTTTCGATTATCAAGTAATATGAGTGCAGAGATTTTATTAGTTGAATTGCCATTAGCTGCTTTAGATTCTGGAATTGTCTGTTGGATATTTGCTGCCCTAACTCAGACAACTAGGGCATTAAGACTTCGGAGGTATTTAATAAATATTATGTGGTATATATTGTAAATATTATTGTCAAATACAATATTAGATCAATAACATCTGTCAAATTGTCAAAGTTTATATTAGTAGCTTATAATAAAAATTAAAAAAAGCATTGTTGCATGGTTTAAGATGTTATTGACTAAAACAAACTCTTTATATCAGAAAACATTGTTAAAAATTGAAGTTCTAATAGGGATTATTTTTTTAACAGACACATTGACTTCTGATTTTTATTACATATAGGCTTATTTATTTAAACATTTTATTTTAAGGAATGCGGTTAAACTCCAATTATATACACATTTTACCAATGTTCTTGGTTTCACCGTTGTGACCTCAACTTTGTTCATGTTGTATTCTATAAAAACACAACGATTGTCAGATTGTGGTGGTGTAAGTTAATTTATAAATGTATTCAATTATTTAAAATAAACATAAATATTTTTTCAATATTTATAGAATTGGAAAGAACAATGGCTAGATGATGCATTCTGGCATATTGAGTTTTCTATAATTTTACTCGTGATTATGATACTTTGGAGACCAACTAATAACAATCAAAGGTTAACTCTTAATTTTTTTTCAATATATAACAATAATTAATACCTTAACACTTGTTTTGTTACATAGATATGCATTTACTCCATTATTAGATGCTCCAGATGATGATAGAGATGAAACCGAATTATTTATTAAAGAAACTTATAATGGTGGTATAAAATATTTATTATTGTACACTCATAAAGATTTTTTTCAATGTTAATTACATTTATTCAGATGTTAAAATGAGAACCACTACAAATACATCCAACCACAATAATTCTAATGTGACACCTTACAAAGACTATCCCGCTTCAAATAGTAGCACAAAAAGTCAAACACAACTTGTATGTATTTAATTTTTTATAGTATTGTATTAAAAAAATTAATTTTGATTAATATTCTACAGGACGATGATTTAAAATGGGTTGAAGAAAACATACCAGGTTCATTGTATGAAACGTAAGTTGTTCACATTTTGTTTCAGCTAAAGATTTGTACTAATATTATATTTGTTGTCTTCTAGCACTGTACCAATTTTGGATTATAGCGAGGTTAATATTTAATTTATTTTATTTTACTAATGTATAGCATTCGGACCAAAACATAATTTTTATATTTTCAGGATGATCATAATACTGCTATTGAGCGGTCGAAACTACAATAAACAATAATTGAACACTTTAAATTTAAGTTTATAAACAATGCTGTAGTCCGCCACATAAATTAAACTAAGTAAAAATGTTTATTATTATGTATTACTATTTACTTAAAATTTGTTTTTATTTATTTTAATTTATACAATTTAATTAGTATTTTGTTATTTGCCAACAATATTGTGTAACTATTTTAATATCTTATCCGTATTCCTTTATTATTTATTTTGTTTTAATTTTAGTCATAAAAAACAATGAATAATTACGAAATTATGTAAATATAAAAACAAAATTGTGTAAATAAATATATATTACCATTCAAAATAAAAATAATAAAAAAAAATATTTTATGAATATCGTACAAAATGTTATAGATTAAAATATAATAATATGTTCATTTGATTTTAACAAACCAATAATTCGTTGATCAAAAAAATATTTCATTTAAGAAATATTCTTGACAACGATTTATTTAATGTTGCTTTTACATTTGGTGAAGCTGCTGATGATATTAATGCTACACCTCTCGGATCTTCGCTCAATCTGCTTAATATATGTTGAGCGGCTTGACTAAATACACAAGAAAAATATTTCAATATTCAATAATTAGTGTTATAGTTGAGATTCATTACTTACCGAGAAGTAGGCGTGTTGTCAAATACCATGCTAGTGGCAGCAGTTATCACTGCATCTCTAGCATCTGTTGGTAAATGAAGAGTTCCACTGACTCCGAGTTTATCGACCACTCTCGCTAAGAGACGGCACGCTTCAGCACGAACCATTCGATTTCCGTGTCTAGAATATTTAAAATATGTAAAAATTATTTTCTTTATTCTATATTATACCCAATTTTGTTTTAGCTGATGCGGCAAATCTCACTTTATCCCTTTAGCTGTGATAACATGCACGCATTTTACGGGATTTACGTTGTCGACCATTGCATTTAAGGCTTCAGAACTTTGCACCCGAAGGAATTTATTGGTGTCGGCTGTACGCGGAAACAGTGCCGATGCGATTTCTTCAACGTCCTACAGACAAAAATGTTTCGGTTTCAAATAATATTTGACTGTCTGTTTATTACCTCGACGGATCGTTAGTTGTTGTAGTCGACTTACCGGTTCCATTGATTTCGGTACGTAGGAAAACATTTTCTGCGCAGCCGTACACGCGGCTCGTGCCACTTGAGATCGGAGACATTTAATATGTTTAGCTACATTGCGAGCGAATGGCTGCAAGGAACCCGGACGCAGTTCTTTACTGTGAAACATGGACAGTCGTGAAATATTCTGTAGACCCGTGACGGCCGCTTCCCTGTCATAACGTATCAGATACTTTGTTAATCGAATAACAATGACACAATAAATGCAATGTTTAGGTATATACCTAAGCCAGATACAAGAACCATAAAGTGCTTAATCTTTTTGTGGAATGAATGGGGTTGGTCTAAAAGCTTTCTTATTTCTTATTTTTACTTCTGAGAAAGGAGGCTTATATAGGCATTCATTTGGAGGAGCTAAGCGCCTATGCTTCCCTTCACTACCAGCCAAAGTTGTGATTATATATATTTTAGTAAGTTCCATCACTAGGTACAAACCATTCCGGGCTATTGATCTGAGTAGAAACCAAATGTAGAGCTCTTTGAGGTTCATTGAACGGAGTGAAATTTGGTCCCGTTTCACTAGATCGTTTTTTAAGATTCGTTCCGACGGACCTCCTCCTTTCAACTGTTGGTGCTGCTGGTGGCGCAGGTGGTTGCACAACAGACTTCGTAGGTTTTACTTCAGCCACAGGTTTTTTACTGTGAGTAAACAAATTACGAATAAATTCATTAAAAACCTAGATAGACTTCGAGGTGTAATATGTGAAAATGTCAGTGGCCTCCCCTCTAAATGCTGCTGCGTGTTAATTTTCCAAAGGAGACAGAAGCCAGTGAATAATTTTGGTGGACTTATCTCAGTTATCTCATATTATGCCTGTGTGTAATTGACATTAATGGTATGTGTTCATATAATCATATTTAATTTTTCAATACTAAAAAAAATCATTAGCACTTGCGAAACAACTGAGTACTGACGTACAACAATTGGATTTTTTTACCGTCTAACTAAAAAATATAATGAAAATACTAAATAGTAATGAACCGACAGGTTTGTTTTTCTAAATTAATAAGGTAACATGGTACCAGCCGGTGTAACAATACTCGTCGATCCCTCCCTTAGACTTGTTGTCGTATTTTCAAGAAAATGTTTTCATGGGGCCCAAAATGTTAGTAAACAGTAAACCGTATGTAAACTATACACAATATACATTATAAATAAGAATAAATATATACGGGGTCGAGAGGGGGTCATCCAGCATCTCTATAGAAAAAATCCCAAGATGAGTGTATGTATATGATGGACTAGTCTTGTCATAGTCGTACACTCGTACCGCGACTATAACATCGTGTACAAAATAGGTATAAAATATGTATATTGGGTTTGTACATTGTATCAGTGCCGTGGCTATATGTATAGAGGGAAAGGGAACTGGAGACAAGTGTACAAGAACTAGGGAACAGATTAAGTGCCTCCCCTCACGATAAAAACAAATGTTGACTACAGCCTGCTCTGCATTGTATGGAGTAATTGGACTCACTCGTTTTGTGGTTGAACGTCTGCGCCTTCAGTTAATATGCTCGCTGTAGAACCCTGCATCTTAACATTTGCCGGTTTGAAGACACCTGCGTCGCAATCATTGTCAGACTGCGTCGGAGGTTTTTTGTGATCGTTAGTCACTGGCTGCTGTTTTGGCAGAAGCCGATCGTCGGGGTCGACCCGTCGGGTTCCCAATATTGCGCCGCCATCAGATTTTTCGACCTGAATATTCGAAGACATACGGTTGGTCGGAGCCTGTCGTCGGTCGTCATATTCGCCATCCGACGATTGAATTCCGCCGCCCGGCGATTCCGCGGCCGGACGAATGACCGTCCGACGGGAATTATCGTCTGTGTCGGATAATCTTCTATTGTTGTGTTCCTGTCTGTTGGTCTCCGGCACCACGGTCATGGAAAACGTTGTTTTCACAGAAGACTCAAAACTGATAAAAAAAAATTCAGGTTCGCTGTCATTTATGAATATTACCATATAATAGGGCAATATTATAGGCGCATAGGTACCTATATGCCTATTTGTTTTGTCCAAAACTTGAGCAACTACAAGCCCATCAGTTTTTCCAAATTTTAATTTTTTTTCACTATTTTTAGACTTTTAGTATTATTATACAATTCTAGCTAGTGTATACCTACGATCTACAGGTAGTACCGACTACAGTAGATTTAAGATTAGGTATATTGTACCTACGTATACGTATAAAATTAACTATTATATTAAATACTTGTATTTAAATGTAGATTTGCTGTTTAAAATATATAGATACTGTTATTCATTGGTGCAATAAGGAGGCGGGGAGATTTTTAGCATACATTGATATAGGTAGTATATACTATTAATTATTATACTATACAGGTATGTATACTTTACACTTCATTATATCTTAAGTCTTGCTTACAACTTACATTATTTTTTTGGTGGCACTAAAGCTCTCCTAGAATTTTTAACCTTATTGTGCCATTTATAGCCTAAATAGGTGGATATTTTTTCCAATTGTACCTATACCTACCAATTTTTTACACGTTTCACAGATGAACTAAGTATGACATTCGTTATACCTTAAAAATAGTCTCGCTCCTGTAATTGCAGTGGTACATCACATATGTTTAGGTTTTATCCCCGTCATATATAGCCAAATCTTATCCTTGGCACATAAATTATGTAGCATAATATACCTACACAATATAGGTATATATATAGTCGTGACTTGAAAGTTCAACTCATACTTGGAGTGGTGCCATTTTCATAAATATTACCAAATGCATGTATGGTACTATGGTCGTACGGGGAAAATACGATAGATCAAAATATTTAATGAAGCCTGTCATATTTGTGTAAAGATCTTACTCGACGATGGTCGGCGTACACGACGGTACGTGCCTGGGCACTACAAACACGGTGTGATTGAGAGATATCTGTTTACGGTGCAGTTTATTTCGTTTGTCCCGGTGCACGGAATTGTGAAATCTGTATCTGCGTTTAGCCGTTGCCATTGTGGTAAGGACCGGCGTGGCGACGCGTTCTTTCGGCGGCGGAGACGCTACACGACTACCTCGACGGCGACGACGAGGAGGAGCGAGACCGCAACAGAAACAAGACCGGAACATAATTGTAAATTATTGCGAAGTGATGGACGTGTCTCGTGATAAAAAAAAAAAAGAACGAAAAAGCCGTCAGCGGCACGGTAATGTGAAAAACGGACTGGCGATGTGCCGACCATCACACATCTACAAAATATACTCACGCGGTTAAGGTAGGTATATACATATAAATATATAATAATAGGAATCATAGATATATTATGTAAATATAATATACATATAGGTATAGCTTATTATACCTAATAATATATTAATAATATGATATTGTGTGCTGTAGCGGTGTAGGGTCCTGTTGGTTCTTGCAAGGGGGAGTGGACTTTTATATGCACGCATTGATGATATGTATATATAATACGTTATTGCAGGTGTATTAAGTTATGGACGCACGCGATCGATTGGATTTTGAAACAAGGTCAACGGTCAACCGGCCCCGACTGGGGGTGGATTGTCGTCTGCTATTTTTCTCTTTTATATTATATAGGTATATGAATACACGTGTTAAATATATACGCAGGGGGACTTGTTGATGTTTTCGTCATTCGATTTGACCCGACTATCATATACTTTGTAATTGGTAATAGCCAATATGTACTATATAGCTTTAAATATGATTTATATATTAAATGTATATTATGTTGGTGGCATCATTGGTATCACTTATCACTTATCAGCAGTGGAGAATTTAAGGGGAGAAAAAAGCCCAGGCCCCCTTGGTCCATTAGATCTGCTAATTGTTATAGGTACAGTCGTACAGACATATAGTAATGAATAATGATCAACAGACAATAGTATATATTTCCTAAAAAATCCAAATCACCCTTGGAATTACATACATTTTAATGCGATTTTTTTACAGAAATAATTAAAAAATCTGTACACCAGTTACAATATATAAACATTTTATGTAAAATATATAGTATAACACTATAAGCTATAAGTTAACGTTAAACTTTATAAGTTTATAATATTTGCATATTTTGTCACCCATATTTAAATAAATTCAGTCACACTTAAAACAATAAAACAAATTACATAAATGTTCAATTCAATTAGGTACATAAACAAATTTTAGGAAAATTTCTATTATTTATTTATTTTTTTTTTTTGTGTAACGAAATATTTGAACTCTGGAAACTAACAAATATGACTTTTTTTTGAAAAAATTATAAAATATACTATATTCTTAAATATGAAATATGTGCTGAATATTCGTTAATATTTAAATATGCAAAATATTTTTTTTTCTACGAATTTCGTAGAAATTGATCTGTATAAAGCCAAAAAATATGTAAAATCCTAGAAATCCGCTCTCTAATTATTATATATATTTATAACGTAATAAAAGGTACCAACTATTCTATAATTCCTGTTCTATGATAATATCACAGATTATATTAAACTAATAATTTAACTAATTATAAATTATTAATTATTAATTTTACTAATTTTACTTTAATATAATCTGTGATAATATCGACGAATATATGGTTTGTATTTAATATGTTTAAAATATGTTGGTACCTTGGTAACTTTATCACTGAATATATGTTATCATATTATTAAAACGTTTTATCAAGAATTTGTGTCCCCGTTCCGTCTCTCAGCCTATGTCATTTTGTAGTAAACCGTGTACTTTTTTTTCAAACATAAATTTTCTTTTGAGCTGTTATTCATAATTTTAGTCGCATATTAAACATTTAAAATATTGCAACTTTAAGTTCAAAATGTAATTTGATGTAACGATGTAAATTATAAAACCAATTTTAAAGTCATATTTATAACAATGTTATTATTTATTATGTGGTTGATGATCCCAACCATATTTT
The DNA here is from genome assembly GCF_001856785.1 of Myzus persicae. Taxonomy (NCBI): domain Eukaryota; kingdom Metazoa; phylum Arthropoda; class Insecta; order Hemiptera; family Aphididae; genus Myzus; species Myzus persicae. The sequence continues at coordinate 22,748 of NW_019104232.1, forward strand.
CGGCGTACTTTTCTGGTCGTCTTATGTATATAATTTTGCAACGTGTAACTAATACACGATCACTTAAAGAATCAAAACTACCTGTTCGGACATTAATTGTCATTGGTTCGGGCGGACATACAGCTGAAATGTTGCGTTTAATGAACAATATGAACAAGTTGAAATTTATGCCACGTTTGTATCTATTAGCTGATTCGGATACAACAAGCCGTAACCGTGTAGAAAATGATGAAATTGGTTTAGATTGGTCCATAGCAACTATACCACGATCAAGACATGTAAATCAATCATACTTAACATCTATTTTTTCAACTGTTTATGCAATTTTTATTACTGTGCCTGTGGTTGTATCATTCAAACCAGATTTGGTTTTATGCAATGGACCAGGTACTTGTGTTCCTGTATGTCTGGTTGCTTTCATGATGAAATTATTCCATTATGCAGATACATCAATTATATTTGTAGAAAGTATCTGCCGCGTTAAGTCTTTATCCCTAACTGGAAAATTTATGTATTTTTTTGCCGATTTAATAATTGTTCAATGGCCTGAATTAAAACAAAAATATGGACAGAGAGTCCACTATCTTGATGAAGGTTTGAATTCATGAATCTATTGTTTAATGTAAATTATTTAATTTATTTAATTATTTATGTAAATTATTAATATATATATATTATATTGTGTTGAAACTTGAAACTATGTTTATGAATTATATTCTCAATTCCTGATTTTACAAAATATTCAAAATTAATATTAAATAAGAGGTAATAATAGAGATCAGAAGGTCACTATCAAATAATAAATAGTAAATTATATAATAAATAAAATAAATCTTGAGCTTACAATGCTTAAATGTTATACCCATAAATTATTATATATTTGTAAAATAACCAAAGTTAATATGTTGAATAATGTATAATATGTTTAAATTTATTCTGTACTCACTTTTTAAATGTTTTGTCCATCTTCATATTTTTATAATTTCTCTAAAAAACAATAATTCAGTAGTGAAAAATGATTATAAAATGTAATTAATATAAAATTAAAAATCAATACTTTAATATTTAATAAACAAATGGTATAATCAACAATACCTATATTGTATTGTATTATACTATTATTGTAGTGTAAACAAATGTATACAGTATAGGTAATTTATGTTCAACAAAAAGTGAATACATCATGCAAAAAAAATGTGATAATTTCATTTTATTGTGCATGTGGTAGGTATAGACAAAATATAATTAAAAGTGTAAACAACTTTAAACATTACATTCCTAAATCTAAGTTGATAACCAATGATTTATTAGTAGTCAAGAAACTCCAAGAGTCTTGAATTAATCAGCTATGAATCTATGATGTATAGCGTGTATTATACTTTGTATAGGTATACGATATATTTAAACATTTATTATATACAAGGTACCTAACAGTTAACTATTATATTTTGAGAATTCAGATTAGACAAAATAATATGAAACTAAGGCGCCAAGTCCCAAAAATACTTGACTAATTTTCATGAATCTTCTCTAGATGAAAATGGTGTCTAAGTGATCAATAGACAAGACAACAATAGTGTAAGTTGGTTATTATTTAAGTGAGTAGTACTATATTAAAACTAAGTAGGAAGTAACTATTGTTAACAATCTATAGTTTTATAGGTACAATACTATGACAAAAAAATAAAAATGATATCTAGTAAATAGAAATAATATAATATTACACTCATCCAGGCGCGTATGAGGGATGTCTGATAATTGGAGGAGGTTAAGTTATTGAAAATTTTTTTTCTTGATATCCAATAAGTTAGCATTTGGATGTATGTAACTATTGAGAACAAATGGTGCTTAAATGCTGGAGATAAACAAAACAGCCATGTTGCTATTTCTGGATTAATGGTAACTAGCCGGTGCTCACTCGCTCATTGGCCCACTTGAGTATAATAAAAATTAGTATTAATTATATTAAAGGGGCTCATCGCAAAGTTCCACCCCCATTTTTTGATGGTCTCTTAATCCCACCTTGAACGTAGCGTACCTACTTGAAATATGATATTTCCCCATACTTGAGATTCCCATGAACCACAACGTTTAATTAAAAAGGTTAAGACAGTTAAATATATTCAATTTACCTAACCTATATAGAATATTAGGATTTAACTATGATTTTCAACTAAATTGGCTGCAATTCTCAACCTTTCATGGACAACAAATTAGCTATTCTTTGACATCGGGGGGGTGCATTAATCGTAAAATTATTTAAAAGTTTGTCGAATGAAATACATAAGATTTGCCTCCTCTTGGGCTAAAAAAAGGATTTTCCATCACCAATCTTAGACAATTTTAGTAATTTAAGAAACATAGTATTTTAACTACAAATTTATTTTAAAATAAATATTTCTATTTAAAACCGTTATAAGTTTGGCTGTCATTTGCTGCAATGGGAGATACTATTGACCACCGAATTTAGACGAGTACCCTTGCATATTCTTCATAGGGAAAAAAATATTAAAAACCTTCAGTCAATAGGTGCTCACTAGCCACTACCATAAACCCGCAAGTGATAATCCTGGATACGCGCCTGCAGATTTATTGGTATAGTTGGGTGTACAAGGACGTAAATACATGTGTATTCATAAAAGTTGTATACTAACATCAAATGAATCGTTGGTCCTTCCAGTACAAAGGATAGCGTGTGGAGAAAAAAATCCCTTATTAAATGATATTCTAAAAAAAAAAAATTTTTTTAATTTTGTCCTTTGATTTAAAAGTTTTGGTAAACTACTGGAAAATTCCTTAATATATTATGTACCTATCGTCCAATTTTCTTCTGAAAGTTGTACCTAATAACGGACCTACACGAGCACTTGAAAATTGTTTGAAATCTGAAAAGTTTTAGAAAAAAATATCTAATAATTCGAAAAATTGAAACACATGAAAAGTAATTCATAGTATAGGTAAATACTTGATTGTCGTAGGGGTGGTAAGGTGTTTGGCCTCACTTGATTGATTATTCGTTTTTGATACAAATAACTACCGGAGCTTCGAAATTGGGTCTAAGAATAAAATAAAGTTGTAATGCCAAGTTAAGAGAGCTAAAAAATAACCTAAGTTGTAATATCACGGTGTGTAATATATATAATATATATATATATATAGTCAATATAAATAATGGGTAAATAATACATATATAGCATACATGCACCTTTATAATATCGAAAATTGGGGTTATTCACCCTCGGTCAAAACTGTTTTATAGATTTCCTGTCACACACCGTGGGTATTCGCATGGTCACTAGTCATTTACCATTAACCTAAAATGCTGCATTTTCCTAACAATTATAATATATTGATCCAAGATGACCTTACGGCTTACATAATACAAGACAATAATGTATCATCGCTAAATATGTTATAGTAATATGTAGGTATAGGTACTAGAACTAGGTATACATAAACTGATGTCCGATTTATACCATTATAAATAAAAAGTCAACAACCGACACGCAGGTGGTGGGTATTTCATATAAATGAAAAACTTATTAGTTTGACCCAATTTCATGCGGCGTCACTTTTCCATAGTAGGTACCCATGTTAAAAGTGAATATCTACAGTAACACGCAAAAATGCTAATTTCCAACTCCTGTTTAGCTTTATGTAGGGCAATAGTGTTTCGTGATAAACACCTTAATGGCTCGATGTTGACCTATTTATAATGTCTACACTACCGTCTACCACCACGCGCCACGATAGCCGGAAAGACTTGGACGTTATCGGGCACTCAAATCTATACAAAAGCTGTGTATTATAGGTTTACTAACACAGGTCGATTTTCATTTCTGAGACATGTATGACGCAATTCATTTTTAAAAACATTTATATGAACAAAATAAAATAGTTTCAGTTGATTAAATAGAATCTCAGTAGTTTCATTTGTTGAAAAAATAATTAAAGGTCGGGTCTTTATTAACAAGACTCATAAAACGATATAGAGGATAGGTAGTTTAAAATAATAATACATACTTAGATGAGATAAATAGAATAAAAATATCTTGTAAGTACCTAGTTAACCACGCTAATGTGTTACGTTACAAATCCAAGTCGAAAATAACATTACCTAGGTGGCTAGGTATAATCATTTTGTACATACAATTATGCAATAGTTAAAACTTAGTAGATTTCCTGAAATAATTTTAAAAACTTAAAGTCTTAAACCAACTGCAAATACATTAATTCAGATTAGTAAATTGGTACCTATTTTTATCACAACGAAATCCATAGGTATTATAATTTATAGGTGTACGAAATCTAAAATAAAGTCAAGGAATCAAATTACTAACAAAGTGTATAACTAGGCACTAATAACTAATATAATAAAGTTGCGACTTGTGGGACAAACTTACAGTTTTTAAACTTGGGTTGAATTGAGAGTTTGTGATAGTCTACTTAGTTTCATTCTTGATTATTTTATTGTGTTATAGATATTAGATTCTCAATTTTTTTAGCGAGTACCTACTTTATAAATGTTAAGTATTTTTGTGTGAAAAAGTCATAGATGCCAAGTTGATGGAAAGTGGCAATTAACACGTTATGATCGTCATACACTCATACAGTCATATTGTATGTGCGTCAATTGAAATTTGAAAACCAGCAATTAAAAACAAAATTAACTATGATTAAAACATGATAAATTATAAATAATGGTTAATGGGTACTATTAAAAAGCACTATATAAGGTAGGCCAAACTAATTAATTAATTAAATTAAGTATATAGTTATTAAATGATAAGGCTAAAATTGTCTATAGGTAAGGTAATAAATATGTATACTGGCATTATAATATAGTATTATAGCATCTATAGAGGCATAGAGATATTAATAGTTGAATATTAATCATGCTAAATGTATAATAAAGTAAACTATTGAGGTAAATGTGATTTTTACTTGTCGTGAATGTGGTAATTTTATTGCCATGTTTTCCACTTCATCTTTGGGGTGTTTCGGTATGCTTAATGCAGGCTTGATTGGAATTGGAATACCAGTAGACTTGATTACCTCAGGGTCATCAGAAACGTCAGGACTTCGAATTTTAATAAGCTCTCCGCCAAACGTTACTCTTCTAGGTGTTTTTGGAGTTTCTACATCGTCTTCATCATCATATGATGATATTGAAGAATCCCGACCAGACGATGAAGATATTCTATACACTTCACACAACACTTCAAAATCCTATGAAGAAAATTTAACTTAATGTAATCTTAAAATTAGAAATAACACACTTAAATAAATACTTAAAAATATGTATGATATTATGATTATTGATTATACTTATATATGTATAAACTATAATGTAGGTAGGTATAGGTACATTGTAGTATTGTATATAATAATAATATATTATCTAAAAAATATTTTTCGGAACGATTTATTTTACACAATTAAACACAATAATTTATAAGTATTACTAGGTATATGGCGTATCTTAAGTCTTAACTATTAAGTATGAGTGTATGACTTACTATTTAAACATGTATGGCCTTTCTAGCTTTCTATAAATGTTTTTATTTTTATATGGACATAATATAATATGGTAGGTACTATGGTATAGGTTGTAAGTAGGTAAATAATATTGTACAGACTAGAGGACATACGGTAATACCTTCCATAAATATATACACTATTTAATTGGAATAAATTGCTTAAAATTTGAATAATTTACCTTTTTAATGATAGGATGAAATGTTTCAAGATAGTGATCAAATTTATTTCTTCCGACAATTTCTTTAACTCTGTCCAAACAGTAAACGGCAGCTTGTTGAAATGTCGCTTGTACCATCTTGTTGGATAAGGCAGTTACAAGGTGCACAAATGTAGGTATGGCAATCTAAAAATAAATATACTAAACTTTTAAGTTCAAATTGATTGAGTTTAAAGTTTATTGACTGAAACCACACTTACTAGACTCAATATTATTAAATTCAATCACGAATACTTAATATCATGTACTTTTAGTTGGGACATTTCTTAGCATAACAATTTAATACAAACTTTTTAGTGATATTTAAAATGATTATAGTATTTGTTCTAATATATCATTATTCGTACGATATTTTAAAGAAATCCTTGAATTTTTTCAACAATTTAAATCCCATCATTATTTTAGCACTATATAAATTATAAAATCTATCATTCTTAAATAACCTTTTATAAATACCTATGCTTTTAAAATGTAAAACCAGAAAAAAGTTATTACAAGGAATTAGCTAATGAGCTCCTCAATTACACTGCGCTATAAATAATATACAACTGGAAAAGAAATAGATTTTTTGCCTTCAAAAAAAAACTAAAATTATAAAAATATACAATATTTATATTTTCATTACTTAATTTCAAGTATAAAATTTTATACCTAATCAAGGAGCATTATTGTATCAGCTATATCTACGTGCTAAATTTTTTTTTGCAAATAATTATACGGTAATTTTATTATAGTGGCATTATTTAAAATTTTTTTTTTTTACACTCACAGGCCGTTCTCCATTTCTCTTAACTATTTGCTGAAGCACTACAGGAACGCATTCCATGACATTCACTGTGAGACTTGATTTGGCACCAGGTACATCCAATCCTTGTACGATCATGGACTTGAGAACAAATTCGGGATCAGCTGAGTGTTGTACGTACACCAATATCGCATCCATAGAGCTACTTCTAAGGGCCGGTGAAAAGTGTGCAAGATTCGTAATGACCGCCGGAAGTATTGTCGGGGACATCAACGCATCCAGTTGTGGGCCGACTGCTGGTACAACGTAAGCCAGCACTCGTGAACCGTGAAGTCTCACCTGCAACATATTGCGCATATAACATGTTATGTTACAGCCTTAAATAACGTACCTACGTCACTCCCCCCCCCAGGTTTCGAATTTTCAAAAGGCATGCCAGACCCCTATTTTAATTTTAAATTAACTCTTTAAGGGTAACCAACTTTTCATACAAATTCTAGGGCTTGTTCGTACGAATAGCCAGTAAAAGTACTAAAAAAAAGTAAAAAACTCGAAATTTCTTATACGGAGGCTGGCGTAGAGTGTAGAAAAGTTAAGTATAAACATAAAATAATTCACTATTAACTTCGTGTAAAATATATTTTTGTTATTGAAAAATTTAAGATGTCCAGTATTAACTACATAAACAACTTTTTATAAACAAAATAGAGGGTAGGTAATAATGTAATATGCAATAAATTTTACTAGTTTACAGTTATAACAATATTTGATCATTATCATTATCGTTTTATTTTAGATGGATAAATAGATTTGTACAATAATTTAGAAGTGATGGATAATTTTTGCAGTGAAAATTATGTGTTATAAACGAAAGCTGATTCAATCTACTGAAAAAAAAAATAATACCTATTATTATAATATATTATTATGTATCTTTGAGTAAAAATTAAAGAGAAAATTACTGGAAAACACGCCTAAAAAAAATAAAAAATATTACGATATTTAAACCATTCGATAAATAACTTACGTAATACGTAGAATAACATGGCTTACTTACTATTTAAAAACAAAAGATTTTAATATTTTATATAAATACGTACTTAACTATTATTTAGTTATTGGAATAATGAAGTTTTGGAAGGTAACGGGGAATTGGATAAAAAGTACGTATGCGGTATGCGTATAATGTGTGTTTTTAACTTATTTAAACGAGGCTACTGAACAAAAACTATTTGTACCCGTGATAGTTTACACGAGTGAATCTAGGAAAAGAAAGCCCCGGAAAAAAACCTCAATATCAAAATAGGTAAAAAAAAAAGCCCCGTATTAAGTACATGATACTTATATCATTATTTTTAATTTGTATACATACGTTTTTTAAGCGGATATCAGTTAATTGTTTTGTACCAAGTTTTGTACTTCCATAATCTCCTACATTACTTAACGCCAATTTTGCTTGGTCTGCAGCAACTTCCATTTTTCATTTTTTTGAACAAATTCCAAATTGTAGGATGCTTATGACCACAGAGGTTTGAAAAACGGTTATTCCAACCCTCTGTGGTATTGTTGGTACGATGTCCACTGTTTAATGTCAATTTATGAACATTCCACGTAGACGGTAGAAATATGGGAGGTGTATAATAAAATGATGTAGATACTAAGATAGAGTCTACAATAAAATATAATACCTTCATCATTTTTAAGATAAAATCAAAAGTCAATTACTTTTATTACTATATACTTCAATCTCTTCTATTTCAAATGTATGTTTATACCTAAATGGCTAAATAGTTTAGATATAATATGGCTATAGATAAAATATAATAATATATTGTTTAAAAATTAAAAATTACAAAATGTGTATACTTTAATAAAAAAGTGTAAAAAATGTATTTAGTTGATAGGGGGCTTTTTTTTACCGTATTTTGATATTGGGGCTTTTTTTCTGAATACCACACTCGTACCTATATTAAAAAACCCAGTCAAACCCAATAATCAATGACTCCAAAAAAATGGTTCCCAATTATCTCAGGTCCCTCTACAACATTTCACCGGTACTATTGTCATGGGAATCGTAGGTAGGACAACATGTCAACATGCATACAACATATTATAATATAATATCACAGGTACTGCACAATCGCAGCAGCCATGCAGCAGCTCTATACCGCGAACGATGCACCGACCTGCCATTCGGGATGCTGCAGTCGGACGGCCAGCTCATCGAACACTTCCTGTCGGTCGACGTTGGCCGGGAACCGGTTCTTCTTGATCACGTATTGCCAGACGGGCGTCAGCTCCAGGTGACAGTGGCCGGAGCGAAACTTTTCCGGAGTCGACACAGGATCGACGGCGAGCCGGACGTCCGGACGCAGCGTGGCGGTTTGCATTATTATCACGAGTTTACGACGATGTACCGAGGCGTACTTGCACCAGTACGGAGTTGGCCACGCGCGCAGCTACACGCCAGTAATAACAATATAATAAAAATAATTAGGACTTAGATCTATACAATATTATATGCATTATTACAAAAATAATATATATTATTATTACGGTGCAACAATACGAGTGCTGGCATCGCACACTACCACCTTCTATGACCGCCCGTCTCCGTCAGTTAGCCCGCGCGCCAAACGCCTTATTATATTGCAGTGTTGTAGGTAGGTGTCTTATATACCTAAATATAGCGTTCACATAGCAACACAAATCGTGTATGTATGTACGTACACAATCGTTGAATCGTGTACCTCTACATATATACATAGGTGTAATAATGAGGGGTGTATACAGGGTGAACCGTTGTTTAAGTGACTATATAATACGTACTACATTACTTTCCTTAATATTTTATACCCAGTCTATTTGTGTAGCATTTTTTTTTCTTTAATTCTTGATGATGTGGGGGCGTATATTGAATATTGAACATCATATTATATAGTTATTAATTCGTGATCACAAGCGAATTCAAATGAGTCGAGTTAAGAGACTATTATATATGTCGGAGTTATTGGTTTAAGGAGTAGGTAGTATAGGTACCCTCAACTCTGCTGCGTAAATTGTAGTCCACTCATCTGTCTCAACTACTTTAATTTTCTATAATAGATAATATTATATACATTATACCATATCCGCTAATTTAAACTTTAAATGATTATAAATACAATAACATACAAACCATGTTTGCCCAATACTCCATCATATTACAATACCTTTTCTATGTATAAATAAATAATTGTCTTTATTTTAGAAGAGTACCTATATTATTCTCCTTTAGAATATGAAATTAAAAATATTGATTTGCCACCAAAACAATTAAAAAATAACTCAATTTAGGTATAGTGCTATAACACAATTTTTCTTTTCAAACTACGTATAAAAAAAAAATTGTATACAGAACAGTTCAGAAATTGACTAATAAAATTAGTGTGGCCACGGCCACTTGTATGGATCACTCTGTATATTATATAATTAAAATATAATATTATGAATTATGAGGTAGAATGTTTTATGTATAAAGTATAAACCTACGCTCCGGAATAAATCACACGAAACATAACACTTAGCGCTCGGTGGTTGACGTACATACTTCGTGTAAGGGTGGGCAAAGCCGCAAAGTGTACCTTCTTACAGTTCCCCCTACCATCCCATCGCATATTTAAGTTTGTGTACATACATCGGGACTTGTACACTAATGTAGAACATATACTATATACGCGTCAAATGGATTTGGGATTTGGGAGGCAACCGTGACGCCAGTACGCCACCACGTATAAGGATAATGACGTACACTACTAGAAAATATGAATATAAAAAATCTGTAGGTTGTAGATACATCGATACATGATACATATGTGATTTACCAAGCATGGTCATACCAATTTTTTCTATTTAATAATGAATTTATTCAAATTCTGGTTTTTGAAAAGTTAACTGTATTTAAGAATTATATTAAAAAATACTTAAGATTTTTACACTATTTCTTTTTTCAAACTAGAAATTGTCAAATTGAGAACCAACCTTTTTTACTCTGAATAATGAAAAAGTTTTTTTTCGAGATTGTTTATGTATCTATTACAATGAAAATTCGAACGAGTAATTTCTGAGTTATTAATAAATAATAGGTAAAGTATGTTTATGATATGAGGTACTCCTTTAATATTTCAGCTGGATGTCTAAATGACCTTATAGATTGAAATGGGGTTTTCGAGAAGTAATAGGGGCCTAAAAACACATTTTCAGACTAATTTAAAATTTGTAACCCTCTCTGTACTCGCATGCGCAATACAACTGAAATTGTTGTTAGTGGCAATTCCAATTTATTTCCATAAATTCGGGTAGAGTGCCTAATTTTTATTATATCTGTAGTCAAGGGCCCTCGGGAAAAGAAAACGAAGAAAGTTTATTCGGTAACCAAAAAATCACTGAGCATTTTAGGAAAATATAAGGTATGCAAATTTAATATTTTTTGAAAAAATGAATTCAGCCTATGGCCTATCTAATATTATTATATACGAGAGCAATTCTAATATAATTAATATAAAATATTCTATAGGCTGACATACAGTCTTCACTCAGATTCATTTTTCGTATAGGTTCAATGACAAATAGTCACTACTGTACTATAATTATAGGCGTGATGAATTTATTTGGGGGTTGGGCTTAGCAGAATTTTGATTTTAGGGAGGATATAGCTTCCTTAGCATCCCCCCATTCTACGCCTATGTACTGTACAATGTTACTGGCTGTATAGCTAATCGGTAATCCGCTATGATGTACCTATATGAATTTACGCGTTCTTGATAAATAGTTGACTAGGTATACGCTCATTTTTAAAACAACTTATTATTTTAATTTCACATTCAGAAGTACTTTTCATAGTTAATGTTGATGAATAATTAATACTGAATACTGAACAAATAGTTATATACTCAAATAAGTATATTGTATATAAGATAAGCGAAGAGGCAAGGAATACTTAGGTAAAAATGAATAAATTATTCTATTAAAACATAACATGGAATTGCAATGAATAAGGAAAATGGTATATAAATGTTTACTTTAGATGTATCCAGCCAAGATCAGCCATGTGCCATATTGGAAAAAAATGAGGAAATATATGACACTAAATAAAATAATTATTTTTAATGTAATAGGAAATACATACAAATTGAGTGTAGTATTTATAATTTCACAAATATATCCATAATATATATTATTGTTTATTACAATTTAATACAACAAAAATAAATCACATTTGTCTGACTATACTGGTAACTAATAAAAATGATATAGGTAGCTAACTAATAAATTATATATTGACTATAGCTATGAACAAGTTAATAAATTATCACATTAAATTTTATATTGATTAATATTTAAGAGTCCCCCCAAAAAAAACCATAGGGTTAACAGATATAAGAATCACATATAAGTTAATTTTCATTACAGCAGAATACAGAATACATGGGTATAATGACTTAGTTTATTTTAGAGGATAACAATCCTTACTTATACAAATAAAAAATAGGAATTACCTATAAGGATATATAATACAAATGTTTTGGTTTTTAAATAAATTATAATAATATCACTAGTTAATAGTTAAATATTACCTAGGTATTTAGGTATGGAGAGATAATAATAATAGAAACATTGATATAAAATATATAATTAACTTATAAGTTATAGGTATACATTATTCTGGAGAAAGAAAATTAAGTAGGTGGATAAATATAATATTTTATTCCAATAATTATTTTTTTAATTTAGTTTTAAATATTTACCAAATTTTTATTACTAATAGTAGCTGGTAGTGTACTTTTTGTAAGAGGATGTTTGGCATAAATAACTACGGAACACGAAACAATACATACAGCTGACATAGTCTGCAAAGTGATTGGGTATCCTAGAAGTACCCATGATAATACGGCAATGAGGACTAGTTCAATCGCTGTGGCAAAAACCTTCATGATTGAATTTAAACTATGTAGTAGTAAACTAGTTACAACACCATAAATGGCACTGTTTATCACAATAAACATGACCTGGATAAACAGTAGTTGTTTTAATAATTAACAGCAAGAGAAAAATATAATAATATAATAAATATCATACCATAGAGTTTTTAAAAATGTCTGTTTCAGAGACATTGCTTTCTGTTTCATTATGTTTAAATGTTATCCACAATAATACATTACAAAGTATTGAATCAGTGTACATATATATGTTTTGCACATAAACATTTACATTAACACCCTGGCCTTTTTTAAGTAAATATTCATTGTAGACACCAGCTAAACACGAGCAAAGTATTTGAATCAACATCAACAATATACTAATAAAAAAACCATAAGACTGTTGTCGAATACTGCCCTCCATTTTCAACTCTTTTATCATACATCCAATAGTCAAAAGGATTAAAGATAACCATTGAATTTTGCTGAGATCCTTTTTAAACAAACATTGATATACAATACCAGTAAGTATGACCCGAAGTTGAAGAAGAATAAAATATGTAGTTGGGTCGAATATTGATAGGTTCACAAATGCCAAATTATTATACAGGCAGTAGAGAAGTGCCGGTACCATGTAGAGAAAGAGTACTGGTAATAAAATATACAAATGTACAAGCTTAAGTATTAAAGTATGCATATAAGTTTAAAAAAATGTTTTAAAATAAATCTATAAATACTGACCAGTATAGTTCTCCCTAGTCTGATCAATAATGTTTCTTAAGGGATTGCTGTAAAGTAAAATACATACTTGTTAAGATTTGGGATAGACTGACCCTAGAATTGATACTTTATATTAGTCAAAATAGGTGATGTTGGTTTTTTTTTTAAAACCAAAATTTGAACCGAAAGCATAAAAATAAAAATAAAATTCCATCAGCATAACATAATGCATTTCTTACTATTTATTTTATAAGTACCTATTTACTATTCATTTTGAACATTTGTGTATGTTTATTTTTACTTAATATTTTATTAATAATTAGTATGATTATTAATAAATACTATTATTTTTGATATTTAGCAAAATAATATTCATTTATCTAAAATTGGTTTGTGTTATTAGTTTTATTATAATACCAGTTCGTGGTCTTTGCCAAAAATGTTTTTAAGTAGGTACATCAGAGTATCAGGTATCAGAAAACAATAATATTGATTATCGGCCCTCCTTAATTAAAATAGGTATATAATTTTTTTTAAGTGAAAAAGAAAATTTCATTAAATTTACTCATTTATTACTTAAACTAAATTTAAATATTTAATATAACTAGAATTTGTTTGGGATGTTATTATATTAACATTGAATACAAATGACTACCCTACAGAGCATAATGTAATAAACTAGTTTATTATATCATGCTACAGAGTAGGGTAGGTACATTGATGAATATTAACTACTTTATTTTTACAAAGGATATTAATATATAATAGAGAAATCATTTATAGAATATACCTGTTACTATAAATTAGGAACAATGAAATAAAAATATAATTATACCTACTTATTTATACTTTGTGGAAATGTTAGTCAAACTAATTGTAGAACTATTTATTCTATAACTATTGTATATCTATTATTACACTATTTAGGTAGGTAAATAAAAACTATACTAGGTGTTTTAAAATTTCACTTACTCTTTACAAAACAAAAACAGGGATATTACTAGTTTTATAACTTCGGTTAAAATAATTACTGACACAACGTTATAGTTATATGTGCCTTTATCTTGTGATAATTTGACTAATAATCCTGCAAAAGAAAAAAAATGTGTAGAACATACTAAGTATTTGAATCTAATAGGTATTTATAATTAGAGGCAGATAGGGGCCTATGAGGACACATAGTAATTTCCTCTACATGACTGCAATGGCCCGATGACTCAAGAAGGCATATATTTTATTAAATGAGTTCTATTAAAAAATGTATACTCAGTTGTGTAGTGATATTTTATACTTGTATAGTTGAATATAATAAATAGTAAGTTACTTTTTTATATTGTATAAATGTAAGTAAGCATGTAATGAATATACAATGTTTAGAAAGAATGTCTTTTATGAATGTAAGTTCACACGTTCAAGTTTATATTTAGTATAAATACGCAAACTTCACTCGTTTTTTTAAATTTAACGTGAATGTTTATATTTTAATGAATTTGAATGATTTTTGGTACGCCCAATTTATTTGCCAATTAATAAATATATTGATTCATTATTAGGTATATAGTAATATTTTTTTATTAAAATTTCTACCACAAAAAATACAATTTTTTTGGTGAACGTTTCGAATACTGTGAATATGTTTCTGGAGATGAAATATATATATTTTATGGAAATATAAAACAAAAATATATTTGTTCAATAAATGTGTTAAATTTTTTTTGTGGCTTACTCTGTGTGGAGGGTTATTTGTTCAATATCCATAATGTGGCCTTAAAAAAAAAATTAAATAATGTACTGTGAGCAGGGATAATGTGGACTGTTAGGTGCCTATCTGTCATTGCCGAAATCAGTATATTATTTTATTTTTTTAAAACATAATAACATATCATAAATAATATACAATCAGATAATTTAAATTCATGAATTTGTCCATCATTAAAAGAGTATATCAGAATAGGCATTAGATAGAGAAAAAAAATGTGATTTAATGAAAAGAATCTGCATTTTTACCGTGATTCATTGACAGTGCTATGTACAGGACAAATACCACAAAAGATGTCTTAGTGGGGAACAAACTAGCCCAATTGCTGGATTTCCACATAGCTCTTGACGGGCTAGAATGTTTAAGAAACTATATCACGTTACACGCGAAGTCATAAAATGAACTGAGAAGTGCAGGAGTGAAAAAAAATATATATACAAAACAATAAGTACAATAGTACATTAAAATACTGAAACATTAACAACTACATTTTTCAAAAGTTAATAAATAAGCAATCGTTGATGGATACTTGATACAGAGTAAGTGCGACTGATAACGCCACACCGGAAATATCGTTACGATAACGTTTTTTATTCCACTGACTGAGTAGGTGCATTGTAATATTTTGTAATCCTCGACACTCGACACTTATTATATTTATGTGTTATACACTTCTCCTACATTATAGTGTATAGACATAAAAACTATAATTTATTGATTTGTGGAGTATGGTTGTAANGTTGAATCCAGACAAGGGGGGGGGGGCACCCTTTTTTCATTGGTGAATGGTGATTTTAGTATTATGAATTATACATTTATACCTATTAATAGGTAGTTATTCTTATTACAATTTATAATTTAGACATTTCAAATTTAGAAACAACTACAAAACAAATTAGAAACAAATTATTAATTTTTAATTATTAAATGGTGTTATTCTTATTACAATTTACAATTTAGACATTTTAAATTTAGAAACAACTACAAAACAAATTAGAAACAAATTATTTATTTTTAATTATTAAATGGTGTTTTAATAAAAACTCCTCATGTTGTCCATGTGCTTGTCAATAGTACGGAATCATTTACAGCATGTTGTTCACATAATTTGCAAAAAGCACCATTGCGTTTATATCAAAATAAAGCCACGGAATATCATTTTCCCATTTTTTGTCATAAAATCTTTTTTCTTTACCTTTTTATTTTGTAGAGGTAATTTATCTGAATCCGTGTCAATCGTGTTATGATCAGAATCTTGGGGCTCTGAAGTTTTATTTTTTTTATTTTGTGGAAAAAAATCTGTTATTTTTCTTTTGGACATTTTTGTTCCGGAACAACATAGTCCAGTGGCGTAATTAAGAATGTTTCATGGGGAGGGATATCAAAATAAATATTCAATACAGACTTGAAGGGGGCTTTGCCCCCCCCCCCCATATCTACATTTAATATCTCATGAGTCATGACAAATCTATACGATTATTTTATATTGCATATACAAATTAACAAAAAAGGTTTATCAATTTTTTTTTTTATAATATTACGTCCAAATTCATTGACTTCTTGACAAATTCATCAATAACCTCTTGCTTGAAAATTATTAGTAGTCGAATTCCTTTTGTTTTAATACATTTTCGTTTTTGGACTAGAAAAATATGAAAGTCTAACGATAAATTACTATTTACCGCGAAATGCGAAGTGTGCATAAAAAAAAGATTGAAGTCGTAGGTCGTTACAGAGTGATAATGTGTATGTGTACCTACTGTGTAGTGTTAAGTGTGTAAACGCGTCTCGAAAACCAATGCAGATAGGTACTGTGTGGCAGCACGAGTTCGTAGTATTCACTATTCGTTCATACCAATATTATTATTAATCTTGAAGTTACAATTTTACTATTAGGTTATATTTTTGAAGCTGAGTTACCACCTGCCGGTTACCCATCGTTAGAGTATTTACTATCTCATATATCTGTGTATGTAGCACGTAGGTTCTGTAATTACTATTTAGTAGGCTAAAAGACTTGTAGCTCTAAAAAATCACTAAATATGCACTTAAATATACAAAATATGCATTTTAAAATGATTATTTTTTAACAAAAATCAAGAATGTTTTTGTAGGTACTAATTACTTTAATGAATAAATTGTATTTAAATTTTAAGTAGGTACCATAAGTATTCAATTATTTGGGTTCATTTTATGGGTTTTCAGATACTTCTTTTAACTATACTCTAATAACCCGTAAACCAATCTAATAAGCAACTCTCGAGACGTGGTTCTAGGAAAAACATGCGACTGGGAAAAGTCAACAACCATGTTAATATTATGATCAACATTTAAAATAATTTTAAATTCAACGTTAAATTGTGAAATCACCTACCCAATGGAAGTCAGGGAACTAGTAAAAGAAAAGAGAAAAGCGCGGAAAAAATGGCACCGAACGAGAGATCCATCGGATAAAACTATTTGGAACCGCACTAGTAGACTTTTACATAATAAAATAAAAGAAGTCAAAAACGAAACGTTCAAATCTTACTTGAGTAACCTTTCAGCAACAAAAGACTATGACTATTCGTTATGGAAGGCTACAAAACAAATGAAAAGACCTAGAGCCTATGTGCCACCAATTCGCAAGGAAGATGGATCATGGGCACGTTGTGACCAAGACAAAGCTGAAATGTATGCACGTCATCTGGAACATGCATTTCAGCCGAACAATATCGCTTCTGAACTCGATATAGAACAGAATCAACCATTGAGCGAAACACGCGAAAAGATTAAGTACTTTACTCCAATTGAAATTGCTAAAGAAATCGATACGAATATCAATATAAAAAAAGCACCGGGCTACGATCAAATAAACCCGAAAATACTGAAAGAACTACCCAAAAAGGCTATGATTCATCTAACACACATCTACAATGCCATCTTGCGTACAGAATACGTTCCTAAACAATGGAAACGAGCTCAAGTCATCATGCTACTTAAACCAGGAAAACCTCCTGAACAAGTAACTTCATACAGACCTATATCGCTTCTTCCAAGCTTATCTAAATTATTCGAAAAATTACTTTTAAAGCGTCTAAAACCAATAATAGAAGTAAAACAGATTATTCCTGAACACCAGTTCGGATTCCGGAGTAAACACTCAACAATTGAACAGGTCCATCGTGTCACAAATATAATAAACAAGGCACTGGAAGAAAAAAAATACTGCTGTGGAGTATTCCTCGATATTGCGCAAGCTTTCGATAAAGTTTGGCACAAAGGATTACTTATTAAGCTACGCGAACAATTGCCGCATACTTGGTGCGCACTTATCGAGTCCTATCTGTCTGAACGTCAGTTCAGAGTTATTCACGAAGAAGCAATAACTGACTGGAAAAACATATCAGCTGGAGTACCCCAAGGAAGTGTCCTCGGACCTATTTTGTACTTACTTTACACAGCTGACATTCCAGTTAACAACTATTCAATGACAGCCATGTTTGCCGATGACACAGCAATATTGGCAACTGATGAAGATCAGCAGACTGCGACTGATCAACTTCAACGAACACTTAACAACGTCTCCAACTGGACTAAGCGTTGGAAAATCAAAATTAACAGTGACAAATCGGTACACGTAAATTACACTTTGCGTAAAAGTGTTTATTGTCCAGTAATGTTGGATCAACAGATCATCCCACAGAACGATGCTGCAAAATATCTAGGAATGCACATTGACTCGCGATTAAACTGGAAACATCACGTTCGACAGAAAAAGTTGCAAATTAAAGATAAATTGAGGAAACTTTATTGGCTAATCGGAAGACACTCTGAACTAGACCTTACAAGCAAACGTCTTTTGTACGTAGCGATAATTAAACCAATATGGACCTATGGAATACAACTTTGGGGTTGTGCCAGTAAGTCCAATATTGAGATTATTCAACGCTGTCAAAACATTGCTCTCCGTACTATTGTCGCAGCGTACCGGTACGACAGAAATGACACTATCCACCGAGACTTGATGATGCCCTCAGTCCAGGACGAGATTACAAAGTTTGCCCGAAAACACGAGACAAGACTAGATCAACACATCAATTCAGCAGCAATTCAACTACTTGACAACTCTCAAGACATAAGGCGTCTCAAACGCCGAAGACCATATGACTTAGTATAAAATGTTAGACTAAGACCGGGCCTCTCCATTGGGAGTGATAACCCAAACATGTTTTTGTTTACATATATCTACAAAATATTATTCATTAGTATCTTTTATTTATGTATACCTCTGAAATGTATTGTTAAAGATCATTGATCGTTATAATAAAAAAGCCATCAGGCAGTTTTCAAAAAAAAAAAAAAATTCAACGTTATTTCGGACGTTGACGAAAAAAAAATTGATAAAATGATAAACTACTTAATATATGCATTTCAAGGCATAAAATGGAAGAAATATGCCTTAAAAACTAAAAAAAACTCAAAATATGCATTTATATGCAAAATAAAATGTCATGAGTTTTGTGAAAGTATGAAACATAGACTTATTGTTTCGTACTCTACTATTTTGTGACTACGCAAAAACAATATGTAAATACAAAGTCTTCTGCCCTATTAATTAGATACAATGTATGACAGGAGTACAGGATATCCCGTATTTATAAATCAATAAGATAAAGATGAAAATTAAATAACCATTTGTTTTGAAATTATGCCTAGTTATATACTAATACAAGATACAACGGCATAAATTCACTTTATAGCTACCCAGCACCTTTTTAATTTTTTTTTTTTTGAAATATATGTACTTCGACGAGTTAAGAACGATAGTGCAAAAAAAAATTTGAGGAAACCATTATTTTGGAAGTTATAGACATAAAAAATTTTCGATTTTACGTTTATATATACGTATGCCCCATGCACGCAAAACTGTTTTAATGCCGTGCGAAGTAATTTGAGTTTGGCGAGCTGGTAGTTACCCTGTGACCAACTTGAAGTGGTGTTGCACAGCAAGTCAGGGGATATATAAAGTCGATAAATATATACAGCTTATGGGGGGAACTATCCTCCATATCCCCCCCCCCATAATTACGTGCCTGCAACATACAGATACAAACAACTAGGCAGAACTGATTAAACTTATTATTTGAGTCTCCACGGACTGTGACAATAGTAGGTAGGTACAAGGTACTAGCATTGATTAAATATACATATATATTTAATCAATGGTACTAGGTCATAGGCGTAACTAGGGTTTAATAGTTACAGGGGCTTAAGTCCTAAACAACTAACGTTCAAAATAACTTTGGGGGCCCCACACCCCCACCACAGTAAGCGTAACTGTCCTCTAAAATCAAAATTAAAAATAAACAATAAAGTGAAAATATTAACTCATCATTAAAACCAAAATGCAAATATAAGTACAATATATATAGCGGGATAAATACACAGATGGAGGAGCTAAGCCCCCCCCCCTAGTTACGCCGATGTACTACGTACCATACCGTACGCAGGTTTCGATTACATCGTAATTCGTAATCCAGCCGTCATCATAAATTGTAAATTGTAATTATTATTTTTCGTTACCTAATAACTGCTATAATTTCGGGAAAGTCAGTAGATAGTTTCTATACTGGCTATACGGTATAAAAACATTGTTATAAATAAATTATATTTTATTGAACGCCATTAGGTGTGGTTATCGTGACGAGTAGGTATTGTGCATTAAATAAATAGGTACATTTTGTTGAAAGTTGTATTTGTCAGGGGGGTGCGAAAGAATTTTCAGGGGGGATACATTCGCCCGAGTTACTTACCTAGTTACCTATCAAACAATTTAGAAACCAATTAAATTTTGAATGAATGAAAGCAACTTCTATTTTCAAAACTACAGCTTAGTATAGGTAGGTACTAGGTATATTGGATAAATTTCTTCTTCGCCAGGCACACATGACACATTAGTAACTATCGTTATAATCCAATAGGTAATAAATACTACTCGTGAAACTGTATGTAATATTTTTGTTTGTTTTTTAACATTGATCGATATGTCTCACTATAATATGAACTGCTATAGTGCTAATGAGCAGCATGCATAAGTCAATTTTGCGGTAAATATAAGTTGTATGGTTTCTTTTATTTTTATAAAGAAATTGGTTAGTAAAAAACATGAGAGATATTCTTAGTGACACATTCATCAGAGAACGCCCAAATATGATTTAGTTGGTTCCTTTTGGGAGGTAGGTAAATATTGAAAATTCTCTTTAAAATTCAATGGATCAGGGCACAAATCATGTTTTTCACAATCTTCCATAATAACTCGAAAAAGCACTTTTAGTAGTCTTTTACAAAGTGCAAATTACTAATCGGTAAATACTTAATGGTGCGTCGTAGGTTAAGTATTGATCACGTTTATTTCACTCTATTTCTTTATTTATTTCAACCTAACCTTTTGAGGATGATGTCAGAAATTAGATATTTGAATGAGTCAAATTTTGATGTGTAGAGTCCTAGGGAGCATAGATTAGGAATGTACTAATTTGGGGTAGTGTAGGAGTTGTACTAATTGTAGACAAATGAAGGAGAATAGGTTAAGATATTATGAGGAGAGGTGACTCTGAGGCAGTGATAGTGGCTGTAGGTACAAATGTGGAAGCAAAGAGGAAGGGTAAACCAAAGAAGAAATGGATGAGATAGATTCAAGCAAATAGCTGGTGTGAATGAGGTAGAGCTTTATAAAGATATAGGACACGGGTGGCCTACCTCATATAAACATAAAATTGGGAACAAAGGATGAAGAAAAAGAGGATAAAATCGAAATATACATCACTATAAAAAAAATATGCATTGATATGAACATGTCAAATTATTTATTAGAAAATCAATATTTAAGGTGTTAAAAATTCAAAAAAAATATAATACTAATCACAGTCATTGTCATCAGTTTGTTGATAATTTCTTCTTTTTAAACATTTTGTTTTAGTGGCTGAATTATTTACTTCATTATTTAAACCATTATTCACTACGGAATCTAAAAAAAATTTGGTAATTTAAAAATAAAGTAATAAAATATTTAAAATATTTTATAACATTTACCCTGTGATTGATGAACATCTTTATAAGATTCTTCTGTAGATGTGTTTGACATTGTTATGCTTGAGCAATTATCCAAAAATGAATTGTCATTTATATTTGAACATGTGCTATCATTTTTTGGTTCGGGTAGCACAAATGGAGACATTGGTAATTTTTCTGAAGTCTTATCTATTAATTCATCTTCATTATTTGAACACACGGTAGAGTTTACAAATGATGAAAATGTAGAATCCATTTCTGGTTCATTTTCAGTTAAGTTAGAACGAGACCACTGCCCTAATAATAAAGCAAGAGGGTCGTCTATACTTAGTTTGTCACAAAAAGTAGTTGTCTGAGGATTTGTTTTAGATCTATAATTTTCAAGAGTAATAAAATTGTTTGGGATTCTCAAGTCATGAGAGAACATGTTAAGAACAGCAGTCTTTTCCTCTTCAGTTGGAGTAAAATCATATCTAAATATAAATTAATCATTTATTGTAAATACAATTGCAGAAATATTGATAGAAAGTTTCATGCAATTTAATAGTTTATATAAAAACCTTTCTGAAGCAGAAGGTCCTGGTAAATAATACATGTTACTGTTGATATTTAGTAAATGATTGGTAAGGCGCAAAATTGAAAGCCATTCCAGGTCATACATTAAATTAATTGATTTAGAATCATCATGAGGAACATCTAAAATCTGTAAGAACCTTTTTTTTGGTAAACACTTGTCAAGGGACAAGAATTTAGTACATCTTTTCTCCATTTCTTCCTGTTAATGCATCAATTAGATAATATTAAGTAACTGTAAACATTAATAAACAATCATGCATCTAATGAATTTACTGAATCAAATCCTATCTATTTTCAATCATTAAATATACACATTTATTGATTTCCACTAAAGTTTATCCCTATCATTAAAACATATCATTATTTCAAAGTAATGTGAGTTTATTACATACACATAGGCGTGCGCACTCAGCCTCGGCAAAATTGTTTAGGGGCATGGTGAAATGTGAGTTACATTTTATTATAATGCTATATTGTAATAATATGCATGTGCTTTGTAATCAAGGAAATTTTATTGAAAGTGCAATAAAATTAGAAAATATTTGCTGTACCATTAAACTAATTTTATTCATCTAACAAAAACATTGTATATTTTCAATCCCTCCAGGCTTGACCAGAAATTGAAGTCTGTATACGCCTAAGCACATGCAACACATTTTTAGAGGGATAGCATAAAATTATTATCACTAGAAATATAGTTACATTATCATCTGATGCATGGTTTACTATAGCGGCAAATTTACAATGAAGATGAGCAGCAAACCAATATTTTGGTTTTAATTGATCCAATAATTCTCGTGTAGGTTTACTACCCAATTTGCCTTCATTAATGTCTGTTCTAAAAACATGAATGTAAATGTAAATTTATGTTGGTTTTTTTTAATTGGGATAAAAATATTTTTTATTAAACTTTGTGATTACTCAAAAAAAGGTTTGTATTTAAGTAATTGTTTTAAATTTCCATGATTTTCTATTCCTTGAGGCCAATCATGTGATAACATTATGTCAATTGGTTGTTTCAGCTAAAAAGATACATAAAAGTATTTGTTTCAAATATTTTGAAGCATGTATAATTTTCAATTAAATAAAGAGTTGTTTATATTTACTTGTTTCATTCGAAATACTTCCAGTTGTCGAATATGATAAATACTTCTTTTTGTTTGTTCAGTGTATGGTTGTTTTTCAAATCTACCTCGCATATAATCATTCGATTTGTAAATACCAGATAATCCTCCAATTCTAATACCACCAACATTAATTACACCGGCCAAACCCATATAGTATATATTGGGTGCTGCCCAGCCACCATAGCTTAACTCTTGTAAATGGTTTGAAGCTTCATGGTTTCCACCAATAAATATAGTTAAGACTGGTGCCACTAATTCTCCAGTATAATATCTATAAGATATTTAAATCTTTTATTTTGAAAACAAAATAATTTAATCTCAATACTAACTTGTGAAAAGTGCACATCAGTCTATATTTAGGTGGAACTGCCATTGCTGAAAGATCATCAATATTTCGTGTTGCTTGAAAATCGCCACAGCATATTAGCAAATCTACTTTTATGTTGTCACGATTTTCAATCAAGGCAATTGTACTATAGATTTGCTGAAGCTCGCCATGAGCACATCCTTCAATGGCAATTTTCATTATACTTATATAATATTTTCTATAGTTAGACAAATTATTTAGATACATTTAAATTACATAATACTTATAATATAAATAGACTAACTCACTTCTAACACTTAAAACTTGATAGGTGCATGCAGTAAAAACAAATTTACCATGTACTCGGAGTAAGTTTCTAAAACTCTGACACCTAGAAATTTTTAAAGGTATTACCTATTTAAATACAACTATATTTTTAGATCATGTACTAGTATTATTATAGTACCTAGTATAGAGAATATTATTTTACTTTTACAGTTTTACTACAAAATATTTAAAATTATTATTTTTATTTAAAATTGCATTTCATAACAAACATTAAACAACATGGTAAATGATACAGTGATAATTCATATCAATGATAGCCGGACAGTGTGAAATATTTATTTTGATTTGTGGTCTATGGTAAAAAGTTACTACCTTTTGTTCCACAAATTTTTTTTTAAGTCAACTTATTCCAATGATATTAATTAATGATAAGGAATAAAAAAATACTGATGATAACTGATAAGAAAAAGTGTAAATTGTTGTCAGTGGACCAGCGTTGAGTCGCGTGAAAATTTCTTAGCTAATAATTGCTACTCTAAAGTTTACAAATTGTTAATAAGTAAGACTAACAAGGAATCAAGGTTGGTTAATCGTTATGATTCGGTAATTTATACATAAAACGGTTTTTTTAATATTTTAAAATTTTTATATTTCAGAATGAATTTTTTTAGCAATTTATTCAAAAGAGCTTCCATAATAAACATAGCTCCTCAAATTTTTTCAGTGTTACATACACCACCAGTTAATGGCTTAACTATAGTCCCTTCTAGAGGATTCAAAGTTTTTGGAAAAGTAAGAAAGCGTTGCAAAGATTGTTACTTTGTTACCCGGGATCAACGATTATACAATTTATGCAAAACTTTCCAAAAACATAAGCAAATGAGCATCAGACACACAGACAAGGCATACTATATTCTCACTGGTGTTCAGCAAAAAAAACAAAGGGAATGGTGACGGAATTGACCATAACATAATACACTTAGTTAAAAAAATTCAACTTTTTTACATATTTGGATAATAACATGTATTAACTAAATTGGTGTTCTTTAAAGTTAATAGTTATTTGTTATATAGACTGAAATGTAGGTGAATATATAAAAAATATAATATTTATTTTATTATATAAATTGTTTTATGTTCATATTATTGCCTGTATTGAGTGTTTAATATTTTTTTTTCTATATAATTACAAAAATATTTAAAATTATTCTCAATATTTTAACATTCTTTTTGGAAGAAATACCACTAAAACAGATTGATTTTATTACTAGTTCTAAATTTTGATGTATTATATTTGATTTGTAAAATACAAAATGCCTATCAATAAAAAAATAACATTTGGTCTCCCTCAACTGCTACACCAATAAAATATAAAAATAACAAAATGTCAACAAATTAATAATAGTTTAACCTATGTTTTAGAGTTTGAAGTAAATTCTAAGTACTTCTAAAAAATCCTAAACGACTTGTTTAATTATTGTCAAAAGCTATCCATTGTGTCAATTTAACTTACTGCCAACTAACAGAATAATAGTTAATGACAAATGATCAAAGTCATAATTTAAATTTCTGTTTGATTTAAAAGGTGTTGATTCAATAGATAAACAACATGTGCATTTTTTATTTGTATTTTATCATAATATTATATATTATATCAGATCTAAGAGGACTCTACACTGATGTTTGGTTGTTCGTTTACAAGTCCATAACATGTTAAATTTAATGCTCCGTAGATTACGTTTAGTTCCTTTAGTTTAAAAATTAGAGTGAATTGACCTCTCATAAAATTTAAATTAAATTTATTATCTAGGGTATTTAGTAGTTTTCTTATTATATTTTAATTTAAAACTCAGTTATGAGTATTAAGATGTACAAACAATTTACAATTTTTCATAACTTTAAAAGCTTTAAAATTAAAATATAAAAAGCCCACGAGTGTACTCAGTGTATGGTCCTTTTAAAACAGCAATTTGCAGTTACAATATTTTTGTAAGCATTTATTTTAGAGGAGGCCTCTATGAAAAAACTAGATAACCATTTATATTTTCTTAATATTATTCATAGATTTGACATAGTTAATCTGTAAATATAAGTTGAGATGTAAGTATTTAGTCTTAGCTTTTAATCCATTTAAGAACAGTAAAATATTCTAAATATACCAAAATTTATTTTTACATGATAGGTAATAAAAAACCAGTTGAAAATATAAAACTGTAGTCAAAAGTTAGAAATCTTAAAACTCTCCAACTCGGCAGGCCTATCCATTCTATCTGGCACTAGGGGTCTCCAAAATCCTAATGATCAATTTTCGTTTACGAATTTTATATGGCCGCAAATGCTATTTGACATGGGGTCAGTAAGTTGGTAGTTTCATATACCTATTATATTATATTCAAATTCAAATATATATTATATTTCATATATTCTGTGGTTTTACTCTACTCGATTCTTCCCTTCTTCCCCAACAATAAAGATTAGATTATCTATTCGATGGGTAATACATGGTCATACTGTATTTTATCAATGGTCGATTGTGTTTGACACACTGAATATGTTACGATAATTTGTTGTTTTTGAGGTTATTGTTCATAAGCTTTGATATTGTTCTTTAGAATTAGAAGTAGGAATTTTTTTATATAATTTATAGTTTATACTAGGTTTATGCTCTTATACTTACTACTTCATACTTGATAGTCTATTTGTGAATATTATAGCTATTTTACAAATTTTTTTCTTTGAATATATTTAGCTAAAATAAAATTGTTAATGTATTTATGTTCGATAAATTAATATTAATTTATACTTAGTTGTTTCCAAACAAACAAAATGCCTCCTAAGCCAAAAGCTCAGGGAACTAGTAAAAAAGCCGATGCTAAGAAAAAAGAAAGAGTTATTGAAGTAAGATGTTCAATTTTTTATTCACC
Source organism: Myzus persicae (assembly GCF_001856785.1). Lineage (NCBI taxonomy): Eukaryota > Metazoa > Arthropoda > Insecta > Hemiptera > Aphididae > Myzus > Myzus persicae. Next base: position 49,962 of record NW_019104232.1, read on the forward strand.
TCTATCAACAATTTTAAAAATCCATTGTATATATTTAAAGTTTTATCAATTACTTACTTATATGGTTATAGGATAAAACTTTTGGCCTAAAAAATAAAAAAGGAGCCAAACAACAAAGATTCATTCAACAAGTTGAGAAACAAGTTAAATCTGGTGGATTAGTGCGTAAAGTAGATGACAAGAAAAAAGACGATAAAACTAAAGATGAATTAGGATTGATATTTAAACCAGTTCAAAAAGTTGAAAAAGGTAAAACTTCAGGTTTACTTTAAAGTTTTAAACATAACTGTAAGTCCTAAAAAATCTGTAACTTTTTACTTACTGAATATAGTTTTTTACAGTTTAACTTGTTATTATAAATATGTAGGTATTTTAAATATCTTACAAATTTTAATTCGTACATTATTATTCAGTACAATTTAGCATTAATAATTCAAATATCAATTAATAATTTATTTTTAAAATTTCAAAAACTAAATGGGTGTAATAGCATGTATGTGGACGTATCATATTTAATTCAATATAAAACAAGAATCAGTTCGTCCAAATCTGCTTTTTTATTAATGTGAGAAAATATGATGTATTATTTATAATCTTACTAACAATTTTATTATATATAACAATTGAATTAGGTGCCGATCCAAAATCCATCTTATGTGCATTTTTCAAACAAGGTCAGTGTGCTAAAGGGTCAAAGTGTAAATTTTCTCACGATTTGGCTACTGAAAAGAAAGCTGAAAAAAGAAGTATGTATGTGGATCTACGAGATGGTGAAGAAAATGATACTATGGAAAACTGGGATGAAGACAAGCTCAAAGAAGTAGTAGACAAAAAACATGGAGAAACTGATAAAAAGCATCCATCAACTGATATTGTTAGTAACACTTTAATATTTTATAAATCTACATTTTGATGCATTATTTCTATTTTAGATTTGCATGTATTTTTTGGAAGCTGTTGAAAAAAGTAAATATGGATGGTTCTGGTCATGTCCAAATGGTACTTCTTGTTTTTATAGACATGCATTACCTCCAGGATTTGTTCTTAAAAAGGTTGGTTTTTAGTTTAACTGTACAATTTAGAATAGTATTTTTAATTAAATGGTAAGGTATCTAAATATTATTTATAAATTAATATCACAAATATATTTAGGACAAGAAAAAGGATGACAAAAAGGATGAAATTCAATTAGAAGATTTAATAGAAAGAGAAAGAGCTGCATTAAATTCTGTTAAATTTACTAGAGTGACCTTAGAAAGCTTTTTAGCTTGGAAAAAACGTAAAGTTAGGGAAAAGAAAGATGCAATTATTAAAGATGAAGAAAAGAAACGAACAGACTATAAAGCTGGAAGACAAATTGGGGTTTGTAATTTTTATTTTTTTGTGATCAAATGTATAATTTATGATTCCTTAGCTTTCTGGTCGTGAAATGTTCTCATTTAATCCTGAGATGGCGATTGGTGACTCAATGGATGACGGAGAAGAAGCATTTGATGCTTATATACGTGATGAAGATGAAGAAGTAGATGGAAATGTTAAAGTAAGTTGTAAATTAAATATTGTACAAACCATTAAAAAAACATACTAAAATATTTTTAGTACTTTAATAACCTAATTCAGAGAAATAAGAGTAATATATCTATTATAATGTACAATCTATAAAATAGATAAATATACAATAATTCAGTTTGTCAATTCATAAATATAGTTTTGTACTTATTTTTACTGAATTGATTTAACTTGGTATTATTACATTTTAGATATAATTAATATAATTTCGTGAAACATACTTTTTTCTTATTGCCCGACTCTAGACAATTATATTTTATTTACCATAAAACAATTTTCAAAATATAGTCAATAATATCAATTTATTGTATACTATTAGTAGTATACAATAAATATTTCATTCTCACACATAAGTAAATAAACACAAAAATAAATATGACAATTCCCCAATGTACCTTTAACTGTAATTTATTGATAATTGCCACATTTTACTTGATTAATGATGTGTTTTTTATAGTAAAAATTAAATGCTAGTATATTCTGATAAAAAAATGTTATCGATATTTTAAAATAAGTTAGAAATGTTTTTTTTATAGATACTGGCATAGGTACACTTGAAACTTAACAAACATTATAACAACAAGCAGAAAATATAGCAGTATAATTCTAATATAGAAAAATTAAATTTCTAATATCATAGAAAGTACTTATCCTTTTCCCTAAATAGTGCAGACATTCTAGACTTGCCTGCCTGTAAGATATAAGAAAGTATAGAATTTTTTATATTAAAGACTGTTGATGTACTTTGTGGCGACGCATTATCAATTTTTTTATGGTATTTCACACATAAAAGATTTTAACCTTGAAAATTAATTAATTATAAAACCCACGAAATGAGTATGTTTGGAACATTTATAAGTACACTTAAATATATTATTAACTATTCTCTTTAATAATATGTAATTTATAATTTTTATAGGTTAGAGAAATTAAATTAGAAACATTAGAATTGGAAGCAAGTGAAGTAGATGATACTGGTACCCGGTTACCCGAAGGTCGATTTAATGATTCTGATGTTGCTACGATACCAATCAATGAAAACCTTTTTGTGGATGAAGATCTGGATGATCTGGATGATGACTTAGATGAATTGAATATAGATGATGATGATGATTCTACAAATTAGATTAAAAAAAAAAAAACATCGCTTCAACAAATAATTATTTTTAATAATAACCTTCAAATGCTTCCTTTTGTTATTAAATATAATAATACAAAAAAGTATACATGTTTATGACCTTAAATTTTCTACAGTTTCACAAATTTTAAATGCCGATTCTATACAACCATTGAATGTTGACTGGGTGAAACCATCTCCACCAGCTAAAATTGGAATGGATTCATTTAGTAAAACACACCCAGGACTGTTGTTATAAGGAGTTGTGACTTGTGAATATAACCATTTATGAACATTGCATGATGCAGGTAATGGCCAGTCTGGAAATAATTTGTTTACTTTATCATTTAACATTTGAAACATACTTTCTGTGGTTTCCTTTATATGTTTTTGTCCAAATTCCTTGGTTGTATGGAAAATAACACAGTCTGGTGAATTATATTGTTCTCGTTTTCTATTATCTATAGAAACATATCTGAATGTTTCATCATCCATAAATTTTACATCCCACTCTGTTTTTAGTACAGGTTTTTCATAAAACATATTATAAGTAAAACGAGTACTGTAGTTAACTTTTTCAAGTTCATTCCGAACCGTTTGAGACATTGGACAATTCATTTGAAGAATTTGTGGTACTGGTGCTGTTATAACTATTAAATCAAATGTCTCTTCGTTTCCACAAATACATGTCACTTTACCTGTAGGTGTGATTGCACAAACTCTTTTTTCAAATTTGGTGCAGTCTATATTAGCATAATCCAAAAAATATTTTACTAATGAGTTAGCACCGTTTGGTGCAATAAAGTGCTGCTTGTGGTCTGATTCTGCTATCCCTTCGATTTTGCAATTCATAGGTGTCAATGTTTTTGTGGAAATTAGTGGTTCGTATATATCAGAGTATTTTGATAATGTTGATGCATCAGTGGTAATGAATTGAGCACCAAGGTCGACAAATGTACCGTTGGGACCTCGACGGACTGAAGTGCGGCCACCTGGGCCTCTGGCTTTGTCCCATAGTGTCAAATGAATATTTGGTATACGGGTACGTAACAAGTAGGCTGTTATTGTAGAGGTTAGACCACAGCCAATTAAGAGTACTTTCATTATGTAAAATATATATATCTAATATGTATATAAAAAAAAGAAACTATAATGTACCTTATAAAGTAATAACTCTAGGTTCTAGTTGGAAACGTATCGAGTGACAATACTAACTAGAAAATAATAATATATAATGTAGTAATGTAGACGTGTAGTAATATATTATTATGCATTCACATTATTCATAATATTTTATGCATTATCAGTGTAAAGGTTCATTGTGTGATAACATTCAAAATTCATTTGTTTGTGAGGGGGGGCGAGGTCAGCTGATAGGTTCTAATGTTCTATGATAGTATGTCATTATTATTTTTCATTCATGTATGAGAGAATGTGTTGAATGCGATTGTCGAAGGGTACTAAGTAGTCACTAGATTGCACAATTAATGCATTATGAGTAAATGAGTTATAAATATAATTATAGACTATAGTACTATACTACTATATAAGTAAATTGACTGTAAATACTTATTGTACTTCTATACAAATAATTATATAAATATTAAATACAGGTACTGGCATCTGGTGTACTACTATAAACTGTTATTCTAGTATAACACTATCTGTCTTTCCCTATTGACAAATAAATTAGAATAACAGCTTTTATATATAGCTTTTTGCTTTTACTGAACTATTACTTATTAGCAGCATTGATTTGTATTTAATCAATGTTAGCAGTAATAAATATTAACTATTGGTCTATGCTATTAGGTAACATTCATTATATTATATATATAGATATTTTTGAATATAAATGTATTGATGCATGTACAATGATGTATGTTTTATTTTGTGTCTGTATAGTCTGTACAATATGTTTTCGATGTATTCGGGATAATTCTTCAATTTTTCAACTTCAGTATTTCTTTTTTTCTGATGGAAAACTGGAAAAGGGATATCTAGTTGGTGTATTTGAGAGGTCTAAATAGATAATTTACGGTATTTTTCAAAAAAGCTGGGAACACAAACAATGAAAGGAACAGGAAATTTTACGCAAAATCTGCATTTAAGTTTTAACTAAATTAATTTTTTTTTTTTTTGATGTAACAAAAAGAATATCACCGCAGTGGCGCAGTATATAGATACACAATTTTCATCAAAGCTTACATTTTGTATAAAATGTCTTAATTTTCTGTAGACAAAATCATGAATGATGACGGATTATCTCGTGTTTGTGAAGATCTATTTTTATTTTTAATTTTGGCCAACTTCGAAAATGCTCTTTCCACACTACAATTAGGTACAGCCGTACAGGAATGGCTTACCATTAATAAGATAAACCTATTCTTAGAGCAATAAGAATGTTAGGGAAAATATTAATAGTATTCAACTCAAGTATCCATTCAAACATCTTGAGTAGGTATATCGATTCCATCAAATTTTGATACCATGTGTCTAGACTTATCATTGCTGTAGCTGTGAACATGGTGGGCGGGTGACGGGTCTCTACGTCAGTCAATTCAAAACAAAAAAAAGGATATCTGGTAGGTACTATTAAAATTAGAGATTACCACTCAATGTAGCTTTAAGCCTAGAATACTATAGGCCCTTTACGTACATGAGCTCTTGTGGTCGTGCCCCCCCCCCTGAATCAATATATATATTTATATATTTTATAACTTAAACTAGTATAGGTAGAACAAATTATACTTTGAAAGTGTGGAATAATAAATGTACTACACTGTCTATGTCCATGAGCGCCCATAGGTAACATTTTAGGGGGGGTCAAAATAAAAAATGTCGGTAATAAGGTAACATTGTGGTAATATTTATTGAGCTACAAGTTTATAATATTTTTTCCAGGGGATGGGGGGAAGTGCCCTGTGCTACCCCCCCCCCCCAAATGGGCGCCCATGTCTATGTCTACACTAGTCCGTTGATCAACCATCCAAGTACTTGATTTTTTATTGAAGCTCTGTAGAGGAATAACTCTACATGTGCATCTATATTAAAAATTGTTAATTATAAAACAGGAGCTTTCCGCAAAATTTTGGGTTATTATGTTTAAAAAGTTATGCGAGTTTTTCAAACGAGATATTTTTGAATTTTTAAAGTTCTGTGTGCTATCTTCCACAAAAAAAAAATATTAGTTAGGTTTTTTGATTTTCATTATTTAATTTTGTATCTATGTTAGTGAATTTTGTATTAGTATTATTATGACGTTCGAATTTGAATTATATAAATATATGTAAATTAATTAAATCATATTGTGGGTGAAACGTCCAATGAATCGGTGGGGAAGGTCGTAGACTCACGCCATAAACACTCTTTTTGTTTTAAAAATCATGAGTATGTCGTATTTGCAGATATACAGTATACTAAACTATACTGAGTACAGGTACCTACTGTGTGTCTGCATATATTTTCGAGGCTCATTAGTTTTTGAACAAATATCTATTGTATTTGCAGTACCTAGGTGATTTGTGTCTTTATTGAAAACCAATAAAAAGTATACTATATTAGTTGATTTGATACTATAATTATTTATACTGACATTTTTTTTTTGAAACAAATAAAAATTATAAAAATTGTTTTGTTATCAAACTCCTCCCTCGAACCTTATTATACCAAGGTCGTAGTCTAGAACTTAATGTAGGTAAGGACATATAGATCTGTCTTGTTTTTAGCACCCTAGTACTATCTAATATCTATTACCCTACAATTTTTCATTGAAATTGTTAAAATAAGGGTTAAAATTGTGTTCTACCCAGTGGCGGCATAAACCTTTTTCCTATGAAGCAACTACCTCAAATAAGTAGGTACACACCCACACACAAATTTTTTCACACATTTTAAACTTAGATCATACGTAATATGTAACTATGCGAGTATAAATTAAAGGCTAGTCTAGCCATCTAGGTCTTGGAGACTTGAGTCATTGGGATACCCACTACCCACCCCCATTTTTGCATGAGGCAGTTGCTTCATAAAATAGCTATTCACGCTGCCACTGGGTATACCCTTAATACATTTGATGGGAATACCACTGAATATAAGGAAGGATAATCGAATATGATGTGTAAGTCTAAATTGAATGTGCCTAAGATTTGTGGAAAGTATTATATAAGTGTAAAGTGAGTGCTTTTGTTAAAATTCAGAACTTGGTAGATTAAAAATTTTGAATTTTATGTACCTATGTTAGATTACTTATAATGGTAGGTACCTTAAATTTGTATGCCCTATTGTAAGCACAAATTAGCTTTAATAAAAACATGTACAGGATTAGCTACCTTTTAGACTAATGAACTGGTATAAACTGAATTTTTATTCCATAAAAAGTACCTAGTCCCTAGATACTTAAGAGACTTTTTTCTGGAGTTATGTTAACTATTATACCTAATTATATTTTTGGATGTTTTGGTATAATGATATAGCCCTCCAAATTCTAATAGTTGGTACCTATTGAGTACATAGCAAAAAATCTGGGGAAATATGAACTGTATGAATCTTTAATTTTTTAACTACCTATGTGTATTCAATGTCCATGCCCCATGGGTTATGTTATATATTAATTTTCCTAAACTGAAGATTGGTTTAAAATCTAAATAATAAAAACAATTTTTATGCATATATATCTACGTAACTATGTTTTATTCATAGATATAACTACCTACTCACTTTATATCTTTATTTAATCCATAAAAAAATTTGTATATTAAATTATTTGATCATATAATATATTCATATAGTTGTACTATAGGCTATAATATCCTAGAAAGTACATTATGTATAATATGTTATGGAGGGGTTAAAGGTAAAAATACAAACTTAATTTTAGATTGTTAGTGGTCAGCCCACATCAAACCCACACATGCGTCATTGGCTATTGCAGCATTGCCTCTTATGACTTATTGTATATAAACATAATATATAATATAGACATTAGATGTGTAGGTGGTTATTTTTTTTTTTCAGTTAATCCTGCTGTGTACTTGGAAGTATCTGATTTTGTTAATAACAATTTTGTTAAAAAACCACAGTTTTCTGGTATCACAGTAATTTTATTTTATTTTTAACACACTTTTCATGGACCAAGAAGAAGAAACAACATCTCTAACAACAACATACGATGTTGCAGCTTCCAAGAGGTTAATACACTTACTACTGACATTATAAAAAATTAATAAATTATTTGAATTGTCTGATTTATGTTAGTCACTTGTTGAGCAATGCACATGTGTCAAATGATCATTCTTCTCAGAAGAACCAAAAATCTGTAATTCTCGACACACGTGTGATTAAACATTATGGCCGCAGGATGAAACTAAACTGCAGGCATGGGTATTGTATTTTAATACTTGAAAACGGAAAAGTATCCAGTTCCGATGATGACATAGACAGTCACTGTGTAATGGAATTCACATCAATGTCTCCTGGTCATGTTCGTATTAGAGGAGTTGAAGCCAATTTGTTTTTAGCTATGAATAAAGATGGACTTCTTTATGGAGAAGTAAGAATTTGAGTATTTAATAGTTTTATTTTTAATTTCAAATTTATTTTTAGGCTGATCCGAACAACAATTCAACAATTTTCATTGAACAACCAGAGGGTCCTTACAGTGCATACCTATCTTTAAAATATCAACGAAAAAAATGGTATGTAGCTATAAAAAAAAATGGTAAAATAAAATTAGGTCCAACAACTAAAAGAGGACAACATGCTACACATTTTTTAACAATTGTTGTATAGGTATTATTCATGCTACATTCTTACATTTTATATAATACAATAATAATATTGTCGAATACAATTTATATATAGGCATTTGATGAAATATTAATATATAAATACTATATTATCCAATATATTACTATATCCCTAGTCAAGTGCCAATAATGGGTGGGTTTTTATTTATATTTTTTTTTCTTTCATCACATACACTTATTGTACTAAAAAGTACAGATTGTGAATATCTTAATAAAAAAAAAATATATATATATATGATTTAATTTTTTTTTTGAAATTCATCATTTATTTTTTAGTGAAATCGTATTTTATTTAGCAGTTAGCACACATACTTGTATCACATTATTTTATACATTTATAATATGAAAATAATATTAAACAATAATAGTTATTTATTATGAAGTAGTTGAAGCTTTTCAAAGCCAATACAATACAGGCTAGGCTAGTATATGTTATTACTTATTACTTTAAGTCTTATTAAACTAGTCAGTATCTTTACTTTAAGATTTAAGATTCCTCATTATGTTATTAAAATAAATAAATACAATTTTTATAAAATAGAAAAAATGCATTGGATTATTTTTTCTGTATTTTTGTATTATTTTTTCAAAAGAGAATTAGCAGTTTCCATAGCAATACTTATCCAGTACTGTGCATCCCCCACCGCTTAATTGGTGTCAGCATTATTAAGTGGTTCTTAATGTGCAAATCGCCCATTCACGATACGTAAAATGTAAATACAGATTGTCATCTTTGGGAACAGAGTATTATAGTTATCAGTATATCATGGTAAAATTAGACAATATCAAATATAAGATGTTTAAATTTAAATCTAGACTTCTATAATTTCAGGTAATAACAATTATAATAAATTAACATTAAAAACTAAAGCAATAATCTAAAATGTTGAGTAAACACCTACATTTAAATAATATTAATTAAATACTGATAATGAGATACATACTTTATTTTTAATAGCTTATGCTGTTTGTACATAATGGGAAATCATAAAAAAATAAAATTATTTTCATATCAATATATTGAACATACAATATAAGTATGAATGGAATGTGTTATAACTTAAAATAATTCAAAATAAAACATAAATAAGATAGAAACACTTTATACATTTTTTTTTTTTTGTAAATTATTCTCCTTAAGTAGATATAATGAGAATAAGATAAAAAATTAACTTGTTCAATAAATTATTAGTTTCAACAAACAGAGTCTAGTATAACTGTATTAAAAATTAAAAAAATGTTAACTTAGATTTTATATAGTAAATAGTGACAATAAATTAATAACTTTTAAAATCAGTTTGTTGTATAGATTCAAGGTTAAAGTAGAAAGAGTTCAAATCTATGACGAGAAAGCTTTGTGCGTATTGTATGCATTAAGGTTAAATTAATTTGCATTTTTGTATGGCAGCAAATAAAAATAATAATCTATTTTTCATTTCTTTTTCACTCTTGGTGAAGTAGTCTGGAACACACTAGACGCAGACATCAGATTTTCAATATATTGGCCAAGAACTTGATTTTCAGATCGTAGTTTCAAATTTTCTTCTTTTACACTATCCACACGTTGAGATAAATCTAAAAATTTATTTTATGTTCAATAACCTTAATTATGTACTTATTTTAATTTTAAATAAGATGCAATGTAGTTATATATATATAAAATATGTTCACCATCTAATGTGTTTTGTAGTTCTAAGACTTGTGTAATAAGTCTGGCTTTTTCTTCTAATTCATCAGGACTCATATCACGATCTAAACCTATAAAAACAGCATGCATATAAATACTTAGGCTGATAGTGTAGTATAAATAGTTTTATTTTTTAGCATTAATTGAGTTTTAGACAATCTACTATAAGTTGAATATTTTTAAGCAAAGATTATATATTCAAAATTAAATTCCAGGACACTAATCTGACTGATATCAATTACTCATTTTTAGTATAATGAAGAGAATTATAGATATATAATGATATAGCCGAGTATCCTACTCTACCGTGTCTCAATGATGTATAAAAGTAAATTTACCAATATGTCAATGATTTAAATAATAACATACTTTGTTTGGCTGTAGCCGATATAGTTAAATTAAAATACTGGACTAATGTTTAGGAAACAGTATTTTTCTGGTGAAATACAAACAAATTATAATGTACATAGAACACTCACTGTTTCTGCTTGGACTATTACTACCGTTTGTAAATGATGACTGTAATGAATCCATACTTTGATTGCGTACAATGACATCGGAACATTGAGATATGTCTTGGTCATCATGGATAATGGCTGTGATCATAATTTAAAATTGAAGTAAACGTTAATGCTTGACCGAAGTAGTAACTATTAGCAAATCTACCGTTCGAAACATACCTTGAGGGTCATCGTCTGCCAAAGGGATATTGTCTTCCGGCGACTTGTCTTTGTCTTCTTCCATCGTAGGTACGTATATGCACGTACACGTCTGGTGTCCTTACACTAATGCATCTATTACTCCGGAGGGAAGGGATTAGACTAGAACTTGGAAGTGTAGAACAAATCAAATCAGTAAAATAAACTAAATCACCATAAAATGTACAGTCACAATAAACCTAAACATAATATAGCCAATAAAGGTGAGTAATAGACTATTGGCTATTATTTATTAATATTTACATTTTTGTCGATAATTGCAAATTTCTAGATATCGTGAGATAGCGATAAAATAAATGATATCACGCAGTTGTGGTAGTAGCACACTAGCACCAGTAAATTGTTCTATGGTAGCACGGTCGTTATTGCCAACACAACGAGAAAACAAAAACAAAATAATAAATATTATTATTTTTGCGCTCGAAATCACAATGACATAATTAATTTCTGCTGCTGTAGTGGCGTAGTGCTGTTGTTATTTGATGTACGACGAAGAACAATAATAGTAATAATTAATAAATAACATTAAATATCTAAATCCGACTGCAATAATAATTCTGCCGACTTACAATTTACATAAATTTCCTATTCGTGCTGTCTTATTTTTGGTTTCGTCTGTCGTTGGCTTTTGGTGCGGTAGACCGTTCTCGCCGAAAACACGGCGATCGACACGATCTACAAATAATAATTTATATCACGCTAGATCTCTGGGTAAGTGCTATCATAAATATTTTGTTTTGCAACTATTGTTTGTTAATACTCTGTAAGGATACAGCAAATATAGGTCATAAATAGTAAGATATCCAGGCCGTTTGTCCCATTTCAGAAAATTTGGTGGGTCTGATAATAAAATGTCCAATTCACCGACATTCAACGGGTACTCGGCTGGATGTCCTTGCAATCTGTGCTTATTCCCATTCCCCAAATCACGTTGAGTGATGAGTGATTACAGCTGCTCTTCTAAACATTACATTAAAAAAAAATCAATTATTGTTCATTCAGCGGATACCATCACAAATGTCATGGCTGTATTCGACGACATACAGCAGTACGATGAAGAGATTGCATGCACGTCTATGGACGAAGCGTACCTAATGCATGTTCAAGACCCGATACTAATCAGAGGAATTGGGAATCTCACTGTGTAAGTAATGACATTTTCTGGGTTCAATAGTGTTCACTTTTTGTCATGTTCATTCAAAAGTTTGTTGCGCAATCTCGTCGATTGCAGTTTTATTAATTTATTTTATCTTTAAAATAACTATCCTGAGTGATAAAAATTGTGTGTAGGTTGAAAATTTTAAATTTATATTCCTTAATGAAGACAATTTGATCATTATCAAAAGTTGGTACTAAACTGTTAAAATTCAAATCACCTATTTTTTAAGTTTTGAATAACCCTTTTAATAGCTACCCTAAATGTAAACAAAAAAAATTTTGGATTTTCATGAGTTGAAACAAAATTCATGCGTAACAAAAAAAGAAAAGATAAGCTTGAAAATAGTTTATGAAATATTTTAGTGGGTATAGTGTAATATTTATTAGTAGGTTAATTAATTAAATGATTAATTGCATTAACTACATGCTATAATATGATGTCTAACTTTTAAATGGCCATACACTGATGAATCACCGTGTATTTTCACATTTTATCCTTTAATTACCTATGTATGTATTAACATTTTAATTACAATAATAAAGATATCTTTAAAATATAAAATAGAGGTAAAAGCAAAGAGCCTGGTGTCTTTGAATAAATAATTTATGTGTATCAAATAAAAAACTAATTGTCTAATTATTGCAATATAGCCAACATGTAGCTATGTAGGTACCATAGCTAAGTAAAAGAGAACAATATTTGTGTGGGTATTTTTTCCAATTATTAATTATTAATGTTGCTCAAATTTGGATCTTAAAATTAAAATAATGTACATTGCATACGCATAAATTTGGTATAATTTTTTTTTGTATGGCCTTAAAGTAAACACAAATACAATATGAATAACAACTACTTTATACAATTAAAGTGATAATGTTGTGCTAATTCTTTGTCTTCGTCATCATATAAAAATGTACAATTTTTTCAGCCATTGGCTAGTTTTGTCTGATGCTGCATACATCTCTTAAAGAATACCACTGAATTTTCACTTTGTCCATCGACCTTGAGCTGTGATGTTCAATCAATTAAAGAATTTTAATTTGGTATTATAAAAAAGACTTTTAAAGACTCGAAAATTGTGGTTTTTTTTATACAGGTCTGGACAAACAAATTTCTTTCACAATATATTTAATATGATTTAAAGATTTTGATCATTAATTACTATTTTTTAATTTTAATAATACATTAGTTATTGGTAAATTTTTTTGCTGGAAGTTTGACATGAAGCTTTTTAAGCAGGGTTGGATTAGCTCCAAAATACATACCAGGAAATTCTATTTTTTGACCAGCCACTACTATATATGTTTTTCGATTTTTCTATCAATTTCAATTGATAGAAATTCCATAAAAAAACAATTGAAATAATTTTTCTTTTATCAAGATCATTGCTGTGGCGGTACAGCCTCTTGCTATGGCCCACTGGAAAAATTCCTGATGTCCCAGTGGCCTAGTCCTACCCTGTTTCCAAGATACAAATGTGTTTCAAGTACACACTATGCTAACAAACTTTTTGTGGCATTTTTAATGTATTTCCAGTAATATTACTAAAAAATGAATATACATAGGTATTGTACTAAAACATCATAAGGTAATCTGGTTCTTAAATAAAACAATTCACAAATTTATCTTGATTTCTGAAGAAATCTGCTATCATATCCTGGGAATATTTTTAAGGAAATCTCTGCTTATAAGTTTATAAATGCCTTTTAAGTGCATTTAAATCTAAGCCATTGCTATAACTAGTATAATATTTGTACTATAACGTTATAAACTGCTATTGTATAATAATTTTGGTATTATCTAGTATTTTTAATCTTTATTTTGATGTTAATATTTAGTGTGTTATGCTTAATTCATAATATACTAGCATATAGTCTAAGGTATTATGTTATCTTATCTGATTAGACCGGGATGCAATTGATAAATATAAAATTATATGCAAATGTGTAGCATAATGTTAAAGGTCATACATTAACTTAAAGTTAATATAAAAAAAAACATGTTAATATATTAAATAGTAAATAATAAAACTAATTAAATATGTATCTCATTAAAATGACTATGTCTGTTTTTACCATAGGATATGATTTAAAATAAACTATTGTACACTGTGACTGTACATTTATTAAATAAAAGTCGTGACAAATAGTTGAATAATAATTAAATCATAAGTATACACATAGTCTTTCATATTTTCCTTTAAAATGTAGATAAATAAATAAACTACTACCTTGTGTAATTTCATAAAATTTTAATTTTTGACTACGATGAGTACATTTTTAGCTGACATTGATATAAGTTTTATAAGCAGAAATTATCTCTTCTTTTAGATTCTGAGCGAAGTGATAAATGTATTGATTTTACCATGATTAACCTTTGGAGTTTAAAATTCCGAGTATTTTTAAAAAGCTTCAAGAAAAATAGACAACAAATTTTTATGGAAAAGCAGTTTCAAATAAATTTGATTTTGTTTTTTTAGTATAATTAAAAGAAATAATAATAGATACATTACATTTTCTCTGCATGTTTATATTGGTTTAGAAAATACATCAAACAATTATGACTATTATTATATTTTAAACACACCATGATATTTTCAAATGCAATTTTTTTCGTCAAAAAATGAATTTAACCTACTGTAGTACTAATGCCGAATAGTAAAATAATTAAATTTAATCACAAAAGTATCATGAAATATAATTTGTAATATATTAGCCTCAGAATCGTTTTTTTGTATACTATGATTTTATATCATTGAATTCAAATTTAATACATCCATTACAGTGACGCTCTATAGAGTAAACACATCTAATGTACAGCAGAGTGTTACCCGTTATCTGTATTTTATTGTTTATAATTTCTGTATTCTTTTTTTATTTTTCCTGCAGAATACAAGTAGTTATTTTAGAAAATTTATTTTAATGGTGAAATGAAAATAACATAGATAGGTAGTATTGTTTAAACGTGTATACGGAATGATCAATTTAATATAAGACACACACATTAATATAATATTCAAGTGTCTTAGTTAAATTGATCACCTTGTATGGCTGTATATTGATATATCAGTGATTGATTTATAAGTAAAAATAATATCTTTATATATATTATAGTTTTGGACTGAGTAGCAGATTCCAATCAGAATTTCCAAGTGCACTTGTATCACGTGTGGCCCCTGAAGAATTTGAAGAGACAATGGCACGAATCAATTCTGTTTTAAAGAAAAGTTTACCAATGAATGCTAAATGGTTGTTTTGTGGATGTATGTGTTGCTGCTGTACTCTTGGTTGTTCACTTTGGCCTGTTATTTGCCTCAGCAAACGGGTAATTAATCTTAATTAATATAATATTTTAAATTCTATGTTTTTAACTATAAAATGTATGTTATCATATCAATTTATAAACTTTAATTTTAGACTCAGCATAGTTTGAACAAATTACTTGATTGGGAAAATAATCATCTTTATAATAAAATTGGTTTGCATTGGAGATTAAACAAACAAAGAGTAGATACTTCTTCTATTACGGAATATGTAAGTTTTTAAAGCCTTATATAATTTTATTTAAATATTTAAGCTTTATGATTGATGTTATAAAATTTTGTATTATCCTCTGGTTCATGTACCATGTCCATATCAAAATGTGGCCCTCCTCATTCAACATAATCTAACATACTAATAATATCGGTGTCGGTCACTGTCATCAGAATGTGAAACATTAATGTTCTCTTGTAGGCTGGACTAAAATTTTTAAGCAAATTATTTTATACATGCAGTGGTTATTTTATATAAAAAAAAGCACCTCACAAACAAAATTATTGACTAAGTTTCTTTAGAACACATAAGTTATTGAATTCTTTAGACTTCCTGTATATTTGAATCATTTTTTTGTAAAGTTCAGTACTCCAAAAATAAGTGTGAAAGGTGTAAATTATTTATTAAAAAAATGAATATGCATATATTTTACTATTTTGTATTTTGCTATACTGATAATACTTACCTCAATATATTTTTTATATAGGAATTAGAATTACACTATTTACAAAAGTATTAATTACTAGCTTTTAGCTGTTTTGTGGTTCCTCATAAATTGTTATTAATAATTTTTAAATAAATTATATTTATACAATCTTTTTTTTATAATCATTAGTTCAAATTTTGTTAAAATCACGAAATTGTGCAAATAACTTTGTAATTTAAAATATATAAAATGCTTAGTTTTTATAGGTAAGACTGCTAAGATTCAGATTTAGGTTTGAAAATTTAATTCTAGGTTCCTTGTTAATATTTTATTCTAAAACAAAAAAATGTATTACAACATATTAGCACTTTCTACAGACATCGTTCAAATTTGGACAAAGTTAGATATTTGAACAAAGATTTCCAATAATTAATTCAACCTACCATATTTTAAGAGTAAAATTAATTATTTAATTGTAATGATTTATCATTGAATTCAAATTTAACACAAAGGTTACATTATAGTGACTTACTCAATGAAGAGGCGCACTCAAAACCTACTGTACAGCAGAGTGATCACCTATTTTACCTATTTTTAATATAAGTTGACTTGAGTTTATTTGAAATATTTATAATGAGGATCACTGACTGAACAATTTTCAAATGTTTATATAATTTAATTATTATAAAAAAAAATTATAAATTTGAAGTAAAATGGTTTGAAATATCTAAAATGTATCCCTTCTTAAACTTAATTTATTATGCAATGTCATTTATTGTATTTGTATTTTCTTACAGGTACTTTTGGTGGAGTTTATTCCGAAAATCCCAATTTATAAACCAGATTAGGTAAAATGTAATGCAAATGTTTACATTTTGTTTATTTTTATCTGTTTAAAGATAGAATATTGGTTAGTTATTAATTTGCATGGCACAAACCAATTAAACCAATTATCTTTTTACCAGGTAGTTTATAGAATTTTGAATGTATTCTTATCAATTTTAATTTTTGGAGTTATTTATCAGTCATCCAAACTTGCTCAATATCGTAAAATAAAATGGATTTATGACTATGTGAAACTAAATTAGTTGTATGTATATTACATTAATTTTTAAATGTATGATTACATAATACTTTCAACAATCGTTGATTAAAATAAAGATATGTCTATGTCTTATACCCTCAATACTTAATTTAAAAATTATGATTTAATGTGATATCAATTTGTGTGATACCTGGACGGGTACTTAATATTAAAAGTTATATGTTTATCTCGTCCTTAGAAGAATCTGACCTGTTTATTTTTTTTAAAAGTTATTTGATAACTTTTAGACTTTTAATATATAATTTTAAGTCAATTACTTGAACAAAAAAATAATATCATGTTGTACACTTAAACTTAGTACTTAAAATAAATTATATATGTTTAAGTAAATTTCATGACAGCATCACATAAATTTGTATTTTTATTTGGTATAAACGTTAGTTTATAATTGAAAATAAACTTTTTATTGTTTGGTTTTAATTGTATAAGATATATTAAGATTTACCTATATATTTTTTTTTATATTATCAGTTGTATTAATTAAGTATCCAATGTACATGCTTCCAAAGGATCAAGTATGTTAGTTCCAAGTGATTAATTTGTGCATAAATAAATATTTTAATGTTAATATATGTATAATCAAATTGTTTTTAATTGTGGTGTAAATATTCTTTTCAATAAATGTTGTTTGTAAACGAGCTTATACACATGCCAGTTATTGTTTATTGTATAGTATATTTTATAGGTTCAGTTGGAAGATATAAACAAAGTGTAACAGAAAGGACTGGCTGGGGTTAGGTTTATTACAGTTGGGTAATTTTTAAACGATATACCAGTCAGGGTCAGTATAGTGGTTGGACTTAAGAGTGTAGAAATGTGTGTACCAGATTATAAGTATTTTGTTATTAAATTAATTTAATGACACTATAATATTGAGAATACTGGAGTAGGTTAACGAAGAAAAAATACAATTCCTAACGTCATTGAGGTTCAAGGCAGGGTTGCTGTGATAAATTTTTGTCTTTCGAGTATAGGTACTAAGTATAATACATCTGTTCTTCATGTTATATTACGTTTTTAACGGTGTATAACCTATCAACTCACCTTTGCTATAATGTTAAGTATGTAAAATATGAAAGTAATGAGTTGCCTTATTACTTCCATGGCATTTTCATATAACATGTTTAGAAATTTAGAAATATTATACTGATGAGAGGCTTAACAATAATAAAACACAACTAATGTTAATGACAGTGGTATGTATAAATAAACTTCTAGATATTAGAATTTGAGTAAAATTATTGATGAAGAATAATAATTCATAATATTTGTTTATTTAAATTTAAAATGAATAATTTAATAAAAACTGTAAAACATAACTATCAGAGAATATAATATAATAAATTTATATAAAAAAATGTGTATAATACAACTAATAATGGCATTTAGGCATATTATGGACAAAATATATGAACCTAAATATCAACATAATTACAATTTACATTTTTATTGAAATATGAATACCATAACAATATAAAAAAATATCGGTATAACAAATTAAGCAAAGTTAATGAATAAGTAAAATAATAATACCCTGTTTGTTTAATAAATTGAGCATTAAAGATTGTTCAGTTACATTTTGATTTCATATATGCTCATTAATATTTAGTATCATATTTTATATCATTTTAACATCACAAGTTATTACTTTACTAAATATATAAGATAAAAAAAATAGGTATTAAAATTAATAAATTTGGTAAATATGTATAATATGTATTTTATTTTAATATCACAATACGCTTGCTATAAATCATCAGGTAGTTCAGTGACAAAATTTGATGGGAACTGACCCTTAGATCCATTACATTCTCCATACAACCAATTTTCATTGATTCTTCTTAATACTTGAATTTGATCGCCTTCCTAAATAATAGTTAGAAATTAGTTTTAAATATTAATAATTATTAGAAAATGCTCAGTATAAATTTATAATATTCATTACCTGTATACTTAGATCTTCCCAGCATTCTGGTTTGAATGCAAACACAGCTATTACTTTGCGGATTTCTTGATTGGTTGGAGATTCTTTGGGTAATGGTTCAGTTACTTCAACATAACTAATGGGAAACATTCCAATGCGCTCATTCAATGTACCTTCTAACCATTCGTCATTGACACATCGTGTTATAAATATTTCATCTCCTTTCTAAGATTAAAATAAATATTAAAATTTAAAATACATAAGAGTATTATTATATAGATAGTTAAAAAATTACCTTAAAGTTAAGATCATCTACATGACCAGACATGTAATCAAATTGAGCAATACACTTAGGCTGCGATTTTGATAGTTGAGTTTGCTAGAATATTAATAAATTATAACAAATTACAAATATCATCAAAATGCACTATATATTTATGATCACAATGGGCACATTAAATTTTAGTTTTAAAATTAAGATGGTTAATAATATAATATAAATTAATATATACACCTAATAATGTAGTGATTGGTATTTAATAAAACTTTTTTTAGAATTAAGCAATGTGGCTAATTATAATTAGTATGCTTTTAATAATATACATATTTGACTTGACATATGATATGTTAAATGAAATAATATCTTTTTTAGTAGAATCATAATAAGTCTGACAATTTTATCATGAGTAGAATGATTTACAAAAATATTTTAAAACGATAAAATAAGTATACAATCCTGTCTATTAAGATAAAAATGTAAATTATCGAGTGATAATTGGTCAGACCAATAATACTTTAGTATTTACATATTCATTCAAGGTTGAAAGCTTCACACTCATATATATTTCATTTTAAGAATATTTTAAAATAAAATAGGCACAATCATTGATGAATGAATTTACAACAATAATCAAATATTATCTATTGGTTTAAACATTGGACTTACCATCTCATTTGGTCTTGGAGGTAATTTAGGACCATTTAATAATACATTTAGGGCATCTGGTGGTAACATTGGTGGAGGTAATGAAGGTGGCGGTAATGAACTTTCAATTGAAAAACGGTTTTTGAAATAATCCATATCTGCATTTGAACATAATAAATCAAAATCATCTTCAAAACCACTGCTTTCAGCCTGAGAACCTTTCCATGGCCCAAAATCACTGTTAAAGCTATCAACACTATTTCCATCACTACTAGATCTATGAAAATAATTGTCTTATTAATTATTCAATCATGGTTAATTGTATAAAATAAAACACAAACTTATGAGTAGATGTGGGAGAAGTTTCAGGTGAACCAAAGTCTATAAGACAACCCACCATCTGAGAAGTACTTGAAGACTTAGGGATTTCATTGGGTTTTGCAACCCAAGAGGGCGTTGGAACAGTATGCTTTGTTTTAAATCCAATTAAAGATGACAAACCAGCTTTTCCCTGAAAATGAAGTAATTGTTAAAAAAGGGTGTATAAGTTATACTTAATTTTTTTAAATAGAGTTCATCTAGTTAATTTAGGATAATGTAAACAATTTAAATTATTTTATAAAATAATAGTTGGTGGTGAAAATAGTTGAGGAAAAAATAATCTACAATTTTTTTTATAACTAAATTAATTAATTTCATACTTGAAAAAGGAAATGAAAGCTTAAGTTGGGTAGGCAACTTAATTCAAGAGGGGCGGGATATCTACTATTTACTATCTACAATTTAGTATAACTTTATACCTTTTTTTTGACGATGATTTATATTTTAATGAAAGACCTAACAACAAATTACAATATTATGCTTAAAAGTAAAAGAATTAAATATTATTTATGTATTACTTGACTTTTGGGTGTTTGTGCAAACTTAGGAGGAGGTGGTCTAGGTGGAGGTTTCTTCTTTACTGGTTGTTGGAAACCATTGAGTGATTTTGACTGTTTCAATGATAGTGCTTTTGCTAATCTCGATTGAGTTCTAAACAAATAATAATAATAATAGTAAATATTATAATGTTGCCATTTTTTGATTATTTGAAAACACAGGAAGCACTTTCCAACTTACAAAGGCTTGTTCACTTTGGGAGGCGGGGGAGCGGGACGATTTGGCACCTTGGGTGCTGAAACATAAAAAAATTCTTTCATAAGAATGACATAAAAAACGGAATAAACGAAAATAAAAACCACATACAGCTGTCGGAAGTGAAAGCAGTCCAATTGGCCATCTTGAAACGTTATAATTACCGCTTTATTTTTGGGTAACCGAACAATCATAATATTTTACTCCGACAAGTCGCAGTCATAGTCATACACGTTTAACGTCACGACCTTCGAGACTGATATTTTTTTCAATCACTATCTGCCAACACATAACGAAAAACGAATGTTTTGGTTAATGATTCATTATTATTATTACTATCATATATACAGTTGAAACGTAAAAACTTGTATTGTCGTCTAAAATTATTAATAAAGTTCTTATCTCTTTACAGACTCACGGCCAATGAATAATAATAATAACAATAATACATTTTTATTAAACTGCACAGTGTAGCTATATATAAAAACGTGAATTGTCGTATAGCCCCGACTGCTGCGGCCGGCTGCACATGGTCAGGTTGGATTTATTATTCCACGACCGTGCCGTGTCAACTGGAATAGAACATTAAAAAATTATTCGATCTGCTTTGGGGTTATGTTTGGTGCTCTCTCATTTCTCTTAAAATTTTTTCTCTAGTTACATTTTCCTCATTTGATTTTTAGGAAGAGATCAAATTCAAAATGAAAGCCAAAGGAGATGTAAGTATTTTCACGTTTTTAGTTACCTATTTAAAATATTTAGTATTTTGCCATAGATGTTAAACCTCAGGTACCTATGAAATTGTTGTACCCAATTGATTAAATAATGAAGTATTCAAAATCACATGACATGTGGCATTGGAGTGAAATTATACATAAATGCGGATTGTATTTAATTTTAATCTGTTTCGTTTCCTTGTAGTTGAAAGAATATGAGGTCATCGGACGCAAGTTGCCGACCGAAAAGGAGAAGACTACACCTTTATATAAGATGAGGATTTTCGCTCCAGATCGCATTGTTGCCAAATCTAGATTTTGGTATTTCTTAAGACAACTTAAGAAGTTCAAAAAAAGCACAGGAGAAATTGTGTCATTGAAACAAGTAAATATTTTTTTGAATATGGCGTCTGCTGGATGTATTAAATTGTAATTATAAATTTACTTAATTCTTATTGGTTTTTTTAGGTTACCGATAAATCTCCAACCAAAATTAAGAACTTTGGAGTGTGGTTACGTTACGATTCAAGATCAGGCACACACAACATGTACCGTGAATACAGAGACACCACTGTAGCTAGTGCTGTCACTAAATGCTACAGAGATATGGGTGCTAGACATAGAGCCAGGGCTCATGCTATCCAGGTATTTGTTTTTTATGATTATTAAATTAAATTTTATAGTTTAATTCTAGATTTTAAATAGTTTTGCTTAGTTTCTTTATTAAAAATCATGTACGTATAGATAATGAGTACTAATCAGAATTTATAAATTATTATACCGATTAGTTACTTATTTTTATTCTAAATCAAAATGATCACTCTCCAGTTAAACTGTCCAGCTAGAGAATGCGCCGCGCACTGACCAAATCTGGTTCCCCCAAGTGTCACCCTACCATAGGTGAACCAGTTTTTTTTATACGTGGTCACGCGGAGGAATGCTTAAAACCGGCGTGTTCTCTTGCTGGACAGAGTAATTATTCCTCAACTTATTTATTTTAATATTTGGTATTAAACTTCATATTTTTCTGTTGGTTAATTGAATATTTAATACTTCTGAAAATTCTTATTCGTTTTTAAAGAGTTAAATTATTATACCTATTCAATTTACTATTTTTTTTGTTTTCATTGATACTTTTGTAAACTGCCAGGAATTTTCAACTTTGACCCTTAAAACACCTACTAGATTCACTTTTCTGCCGGAAAATATGTTTATGTCAAAATTTGCACATTTTTACTAACACAAGTTTTGATGGACTAAAAAAACACATTTTTAATACAATGCATTCTTTCCCTACACACTTCGAGTCTAAAATAGTATACTGCAAATTTTTTTAGAATCTTAGTTTTGTTGTGCTATTTCTCTATTTAGATGCTATTTTTTGTATACATGCACTTCTTTTGTTTTATTTTGTGTTTTTCATAATGTAAATTGAAATGGTTTAAAAAATGTTTTTTTGACTAGAATTGAAAAATCTTAACATTTTCATTTCATGAGTATTTTATATAGCCCGACTTTTGGGCCTGTCAGACAGTATTATACATTTATTACTCCTTATTGGTTATATCAGACACCAGTCAAGTTTTTTTTTTTAATTCATTATTAAATCCTGAATGATTATTATGCATTTTTTTAATTGTTAAAAGAAAAAATTTTGTTTTTGTGTTGCTATTTTCTTATCATTTTATATTATAATCATAGTTATTTTCAGGTTATTTAGGTCATGTATAGTGAATATTTTAGTAGTTTCAAGTGCTATAAAATCTGAGTAAAAAATTGAAACACTTAAAATATATTCTAGGTTGGCTATCCGGGGTATAAATTGTATAATATAAGACACAAGTTGCTATTTATTTATTTTACTTTTATTCAAGTTTTCATGAGATGCATAATTGTTTCCAGATCATTAAAGTGGAAGTTGTGAAGGCTAAGAACACCAGAAGACCACATGTGAAACAATTCCACGACAGTGATATTCGTTTCCCTCTACCTCACCGTGTTGAAGGAAAACGTCGTCGTTATAACACATTCTCTATCCGACGCCCAACAACCAGTTTCTTGTAAAATGGATATTATATTTGATTTTTCTGAATAAAAAAGGATTCAATTTAATATTTTTAATTTTGCGTTGTATTCTACGATATCCTAGATGATTTTTAAATGAGATTTTATAATTTAATCCATTTATATGATGTAATTTAATCCTGTTATGGATTTCTAATATAAATTAGTATTTGAGCAACTTAGTAATCTTACAATTTTAAATTTTATTCATCGATATGATTACAATTAATATTGAAGTATGGTACTCTACAATACTAACAGTTTGTATTTGTTTTTTATTAAGGAAATACAGACTACACACAACAAACTGATTACATTGACCATGTTGTGTATAAAGTATTTAGGAATGTTAACAATTAAATATTAATTTTAACTATTTTAATAACAGCTATAATTTTAATCCCAAAACGACAAGGTTTATTCAAATACATTTCCTACTTCTTAAAATTGTAATGATGGCAGACCAAAAAAAAAAAGTTTAATTCAGCTCTCACTTAAATAAATATTTGTGTTCCAATTTCAAGCATAATTTATTAAAAATAATCATGGTCTAATACAGGAGTTGGCAATTAATTTCTATGGCGGTCCAGAAAATTTGAAAAAAAATTCGAGCATAAACTTAATAATTATAATTAATGTATTTATGTATTATGTTTGTTTTAAAATCACATTTTAAGACAAATTATTCAATGTTTAATTACTTATAAGGTCATTAGGTATTCATACTAATAATAACAATTTTATTCTTAAAAGTTTAATGAGAAAAATTATATTACTTGTATAGAGCCAGTTTTTTTAAAAATTGTTACTCTTCCCTCTTGCCCTTGGGGATCAACTAATGCGCAGTGTTTTCAAGGTGGATATTCAATCTTGAACGATATTAATTTTTTAAAAATTTCATTTTGGAGAATGAAGTTTCACGTATGTTTGTGGAGCCAAACGTGGTAGCTAATTTTACGGCCGGTGTTTTACAGTTCATGTACTTTTCCAAAACATGATTTGCCCAAAAATCTTCAATACCGTCAATCGAGGTGACTTGAAACGATTTTGACCTACTTCTTAGTATACCGAGCTTAAGAAAAATGGCATTGGGTTACAAAAAATACACACATCTTATGAATAAGATAAGACCTTTCATTTAGTTTTTTGACTAAAATTGGACTTAAAAAAAAAATAATAAGTACGTGTTACAAGTCACCTCAATTTTTGGATGACTTGTAACAGCTATGAAAATTTAATATGAAATTCAATTTGAACACGTTAGAGTGTACACATGAAATTAACCACCGCACACGTAATTAATTAAGCTCTACAGCGTACCTGAACTTACAATATCGTGATTTATCAATAATTTATGAATTAGAAAGGAACTCAGTAAGCTTTCTGTTCATATCCGATTTATTAATTGAAATTTTAGAATCATAAATCGTTTTCGCCTTGTGACGATTTTGGCAATTGCCATAGAAACTGCATATAATAATACGAATTCGCAGGTGTATTATTATAATTTAAACTTCATCTTGATTTTTTCATATCAAAGTACAGAGAGGTTCCATGTTTACAAATTGCTTATTGAAATTCGATATGACAATAGGTAACCAAAATGAATCCACGAACAAAAGTCCGGAAAAAAAAGACCCGCGAAAAAAGTCCGACAAACAAAAGTCCGGTTTATTTATCATCGGTTTAGTTTATCGTTTGTTGGAAATTTTTTTAAGTTGGGGCACCTAATACTTTCATCTTTCAGTGTTAGCCATTATAGGAATCTAATCTTTATTACCTATATGTTATAGATAATATATAACAAATTTATTACAAATTATCTTTACTTAACCTGGTTATTTTACCAAATGCTCAGTCGATGTTTTGTATCGTAAACGCTGTAACTGTACATTTTGTGAAATTCAACGTTTTTATTATTGTCTTTAAATCCAAATCTTGTGAAAATGAGTGAAATATTTAAATTTAAAACGAAACGTGATACTATAAATAAAATAGTGTACGTTGGATTCTCGTATACGATTCAACATAAATTGACCAACAGTATACGATGGAAATAATAGCTTGAAGAAGAAATACAAGTGTCCTGCAGTATTATGTACATCGAAAGACATTTCTAAAGCAAAATTAGTTATAGAACATAATCATGCTGGCAATCATACTACATTAGAAGTAGAAAAATTTAAACACAAAATAAAAAATCGTGCTAAAATATCTAGCGATAAACCAAGTCAGATTTTTGCCGAGGCGGTTAGTGGTTTTCCGGATAAAATTTTAATGAATATACCTAATGAAAATTCTGTTAAGCGTGTTATTCAAAAGCAATGTAGCAATTTAAATCCTCCTAAACCTACTTGCTTGGAAGATTTGAAAATTGAAGGTAAATATTTCACTAATTTTAAACTATTTATAGTCATTAGAAATATTCGTTTTTTATTATACCGGGTGATTCTTTTATCATTGAACACTCATTATTTCAAAAATTAATAATGTTTTTGAAAATATTTTTTTACATAGTTACATCGTTTTTTCAAGTTGTTAAAAGGCCAATGTTTTTATTAAAAAATTATATTTTTAAATATTTTTTATCATTTTTTTTTCTTTTATTAAAGCGATATTACGTTAACATTTAAAATTTATCAAGTAATAAATATTTTTTTATGTAGTTGTTTTATTAGTCATTTGAAATATTAATGATATTATTTAATTTGTATTTTAGGCGATTGGTCATTATATGAAGAAAAACCACTTTCATTATTCGACAACATGGATTTAAACCACGAAAGAGTTATCATTTTCGCTGTGGATGAAGGACTTCGTATTTTATAGCAGAGGCAAGTAATTGGTATTGTGACGGAAATTTTAATCTCAGTCCTGAGTATTTTATGCAATTATACTTTATAAGAGTCCCAAAAAATGATTTTTTTATTACTGCTGTATAATATTGTTTGTTAGAGCGTAAGACAACTTCAATTTATGAAACAATGTTTAAAATAATTATTGAAAAATGCGAAGAGAAAAATTTGTTTCCTGACCCCAGGTTTCTGCATGTCGATTTCGAAAAAGCAGTAATTACAGCGGCTAGTAATATTTTTGGTTCGGAATTAGAAATAAGAGGGTGATTTTATCATATATGCCAAAGTACATTTCGCAAAATCCAGGATTTAGGTTTACAAAACATGTATATGAATGATGACAAGTTTAGTCATTTTTGTTCGATGATTGATAGTTTGGCATTCCTACCCCTTGAACGGGTGCACGAAGGAATGGATTAAATTGCCATATTAAATAGTGAACACAGAACTAATAATATATGTGAAGCATGGAACAACCGCTTCACACACTTGGTAGGTCAGTCATCCAACAATATGGGTGCTAATTAAAAAAATCAAGTTAGAGATTGGAGCCGATAGGGCAAAAATAGCATTAAGCAGTACAGGACAAACCATGAAAAAATCAAAAATGAATCAAAAAAACATCAGGCTTGAAACATTATGCAAGCGAATTCATAACTCCGAGCTAAGTGTTGAAGAGTTTTTAACTCAAGTGGGACATAGTATTAGGACAAAACCAAGGTAAAAGGCTAAGGATATAGATTTTTCATTCTGAATTCAAATGTAATAATTGTATTATAAATTATTGCTATTATTTTAAATAACATTAATGTTTTGTTGTACGACATACAATTTTATTTTTGTGTATTTTATTTTTAATAATATTTAGTAATATTTTTATTTTTATTGTGCCTACCTATAATATTGATTTAAGTTTAAAAATGTATACTTGTATAAATATATATCTATAAATAAATATGTATATATAAATAAACCGGACTTTTACTAGATCGGACTTTTTTTCGCGGGTCTTTTTTTACTGGACTTTTGTTCGCCGGACTTTTAGGTAGAATACCTAGCGCGGCAGAGCGTATGCCTACAAACTGTGGTATTCGGACGACCCCTCCCCCCCTGAGGTTTTAACAGTACCGACGTTTCCCCCTGAATTTAATATATACATTTATATATTACACACATAATAATAGATTGGAAAATACTCAAAATAGGTTCTTTGGTTTTACTCAAAATATATGATTATCGATGATAGCAATACAGAATCATCCACGTCATGGATTTATTACCCAATTGAATGGGTTATGAATTTATGATTGATAAACCAAAGTTATGTAAAAGTATTATTGAATTATATTTATACATTTGACAATTTGTATGATTATTTTATGAAAAATCTCGATAACAGTAGGTAGGTACCTACATTTATTTATTTTTATTTGTAATTTGTATACTGTTTAATATTTTTAATATTTATATTAGTGACTTTCGTATTGACTAGTGTTATTATAACATATTATTGAATAATGGTTTAAACTTTAAAATCAATAATCATAATTCAGAGACATAACACTATACCATCATGTTATACACTTGTACCTAAATACCTAATATATAAATCAATGTTCAAATTATTGTGCTTATTTCACAGCAACATGACAACATGCATTAAGCCATGCCAAGACGTGCCAACATGGTAGTTGTCAGTTTGTCACTAGCAGTGGCGTATATACGAATTATTTTCACTATGGGCCGATTTATCAATTATCACTAGTCAAGCAGCATAGCCATAATAATACATTTTTAAGGGAGCAGCTGTTATATAATTAAGAATTATGACATATTATACAGTTCAAATAAAAATTGCGCAATTCAATTTTATAATTATTATGTAAAATTAATATTTTGTTTCTTTTTTTAAAAGTATTGACAGTGTCGTTTGTATATTTTAATGTTATCTTACTATGAATTTAACATCAAAGTCAATAAGTCATTAAAGCAAGTCTCGTCAATATATCTAACATTTCCTTGTAGATTACTCAAAAATGATTTTAATCAACCGGCTAACTTAATCATGGTGAAAAACTGTTAACAGTGTAAATATACAAGAAATACTTTAATTAAACCTACAATTTCACTATGGGCTCTGGCCTAGGGGGCCTCCCCCCTATATACGCCACTGGTCACTAGTCACTTGTTAAAAAAAGTGATTCGTTGTGATGCCTTGAAGGATTGTAAAGTAAAAATATTATACTGTGATAAAATTAATTTGTATTGATAAGTAACTGCTGTAAATAAATAAATTGTGTTTTATAGATAATAGAAATCTTTATTATCTCCATAGGCCCTCGGTGATAACTGTTACTGTTTTTAAAGTTTTAAACTTATTATATTTAATCGTAGTTGTGGGTTATTGTAAGTTGTAGCTTATAGGTTACTCAGTTACTGTATTGGTAATCGTAAGGATGAATGGGGTAAAGGAGTACGAGAAAAAACACCAGAAAACTTTCTGTTACACAATTTCTACTCTTAATATTCCTGATAATTATAAGATTGAAGTACCAGTTCATATACCATTTGAAGGTAGTATAAACGAATTGAGTCATAGAATTATAAATGGGTTTAACTTACCGTTATACATCATAGAAGGTAATAATATTATTGTGTTCATCGTTTATTACAAAAATATTAATTGCATCTTATCTTTATAGAACTATCAAGTGAGTTACAAAAGTTTGTTGACAAATGCACAGTTGAATTTTATGATTGCCAAACAGTTGATGCTATAGAAAGCATTAGAAATGAAAGCATTGAAGTAGAAGATATTGTTAAATATTGGGAAAAGGCATTTCAAGAGGTAATGTGTCAAGATCGTTAACATGTTTGTTTTGTTATTTTTTACAGATATAATTTGTATTATTTATGCTTATAGGAAACTTTCTCATTCACTGATAATAAAGGACCTAGTAATGATCAATTGTTTGGTACTGCATTTCACAAATTAGCTCATTCGGGACCTTCTTTGGATGCTATTCTTCACATTGAATATGGTTATGCCCAAGCAGTCCAAGATATCATGAGTAGAAAATGTAGACAAGTCACTTCTTTGACAAAAACGTGTGTTTACATAATTAAAATAAATGATTTTGGTTGAATAAAATAGTTAATTTTTTTAAAATTTTGTTTAGTCAAACTGAAGAAATGAATTATGCCATGGATGGGTTAAATAAATACAGTACTGAAGATGATATTAATGCTTTAGCTCTAAAGCACTTTGATGACCAAACATTACTTCAAGTAATTGAAATACTTTATTCTAATATAAGAGAGTATTTTTATTGTTTTGTAATTAGTATAAACATGCATTTCTGTTGCAATCTGAATCCTGTAATCCTGAACTTATCACAGTAATTAAAATGGTCCTAGGATACGCCTTGGGAAATATAGCATAGATTAAGGCATAACTAGTATAAACTATTGCCTACAGAAACGCAACTGACTATAGATTTAGGAGAATCGTCCACAGTGTTTTTTATTCAATAATTTTTTTTTATGCAAAATATAAATTAGTAATTGCCTTTTAATTATTTTGAACATAAATTTATGGTATCAAATACTGATAGATAATGTCCATACCTTAAATCTTGTAATTTTATTAAAATTGTGTACATCAGTTAAATCACAGTATGGTAGGGCAAATAATTTTAAATTTATTAAAATTGATTAATGATAGGTTTTTTATACTGATTGAAAAATGTAAAAAGTTTATACAATGAATTAAAAAACACAAATTAAATATAAAATAAAACATTTTATATTAGTAAAATATAGGCACGAACATTTTCATAGAATACAGTATCGTAGGTCTTTATCTGGACCTGCTAGTTAGGTAAGATAATGTTTGGTTTTTATTTATATATTTAACTATCCGGTTAAATACAGACATTATATCTTATCTGTATGATAGCATTAGCATTAACAGGTAGTGAACCATGAACTTTTTGTAATTATATGTCAGGGACGATACACAGATTTTATGTTTGTGTTATTATTTTACTGAAATCAACAAAATATTTCATATTTTTAAATGTTTTTAGGGTAAATGGAATAGTAGACTTGATACTTTGAAGCAGGAACAGCGCACTGGGTATAGAGAATGGGTTATGAAAACAGTAGAAGAAATGCAAGGCGTTGATGGATTGTATTCTCCTATTGGGTAAAAACTAAAAACAATAAACTTAATTTTCTGAACAAAAAATTAAATGCTAATAATTTTTAGGAATTCTCCTATTAGTATTGTAACAAATGGATTTACTATTTCAAATATGTCGTTATATGATATGGAAGAAAGCTTCACTATACATCTTGGGTCACAAATGAAATCTACCCATAATATTCGCATTATGTCAGCAGATACTTTAAATCTCTTAAGTTTAACTTTGGAAGAAAACGGGTATTTAATTTATGTGATGCAAATTATACTATTAATATTAATCATTACAATTTTTTTTTTAGAGCAGTTGTACATCATCCTCAAAGGTTGCAAACAGTACTAGAATTATATTCTCAAGATCTTAAAGGTCTTGTTTTATTTATTGATACAAATAATTTAGATTTCTACTCTGGTCTAGCAAAGGGTAATTTTTAATATAATTTTATATTGACTCAATAATTGAATAATAAATTGTTATTTTTGTTATAGAGTTTTTTGATATTTGCGAAGGCAGTACAGAATTTCACTTTGATTCTTTACAGGATCAACTAGAAATTATCAAATCTGATCTTAAAGTAGCTGTCGAAAATCGGAAGTGTAAGGGACCTGTTAGTAATTTTTTATCCCCAGAATTACAGGTAAGGTATTTATTAATTAATTAAATTCCTCTATAAATACGAAGTTCATGAAATTGTAGGCTCGACGAAATAAATCAAAACTTTTACAATGTGGTGACGTTTACATTACAAAACATTCAAATCTTGCTTCGGTTCATCTCGTATTTCATATGGTTATTGATGATTCATTAAAATCAGGTTAGCTGTTTAGTGTGTATATGCAAAAAAAAAAGGTGCTTGTAATTATTTAATGTTTTTTAGGTGATATCAACTCAAGACATCCAGTAATCTTGGGATTAAGGAATATATTGAAAACAGCTTGTTCATATGATATTACTATGATAACAATTCCGTTATTTTTGACCCATGAAATGACTGAGGTAATTACAAATTCTTCAATGCATGCTAAGGGTGACCACATTAAAATTTAAAAAAGAATACTTTTTGAGATTCAGACTTTTTAACCCTTTGACGAGCACTAATGTGTATGTATACGTTTTCAAAAGTTGTGCCTAAAAGACGTATGTATACTATTTTACCTCCGATGATTTTTTTTATTTTTATATTTTTTTTAGGATTTTAACTTTATAAGCAAAGTTAATTATTATATTCTTTCCTAATCTGCTCTCTTGAGTTACTAACCTCAATGTGTATCTTCACCTCAGTTTTAAAGTTACAAGACTCTTCGTTAAAATTTAATTTTAAATTAAAGTCAACTATCTAAGCACTCATTATCGTTTTGGTGTTTTAAATTATTGATTATTTCTTTAGGATATGACCGTTCCTTGGTGTCAGAAACGAGCAGAACTAGTTTTAAAGTGTGTTAAAGGATTTATGATAGAATCTGTATCATTAGGTGGATCAGAGCTGAAAACTATCCAGTTCCTAGTTCCAAAAGTAAGTATTAATATATTACTGTTCAATTGTTTAGGGTATTTATAAACTGAATAAAAAATATAAAATAATAATAATGTACTTAGGGAATATCTGAAGAAGTGTTTGGAATACTAGCAACAATGGTTCCAACCATATTCAGAGTGTCTACTCCACTTGTGTTTGAATCATCAGGGCCAGAAATTGAGTCACAAACTAAGAACAAAAAGAGTTCAAAAAGTAAACGTAACTCTAAATCCAAGTAATTTATACTCTTACATTGATCAAATTATAAATTACTAGTTAAATTTTTACTGTTATATATGATATAATTTATTATATATTATGTTTTATTCAATTTAGAAATATATCAAATTTTGTATTAACTTTTGTAAGTTGTTCTATTATTTACTATTGTTATCGTTTTACTTTATATTTTCGTAAGACGAGTTTTTTTTTGGATTTGAAATAAAAGTGAAATAATATTAATTATTACTTTAATATAAAAATTATTGTTATTTTTATAAAAACGTGAAATAGTACAGCACTATTTTAACTGATTAGTAAAAAGGTTTTCAATATAATATGGGAGTTATCTTTTTCGCGAGTTGTGATGACTGGCCGGTGTTTCAAATATTTGCTATTAAGTATAAGATTCGAATAAGATTTTTTTTCTATTTTAATAATTTATGAAATTGATACAAAGAATGATCATAATAAATTATGGTTGACAAAACAAATAATTTTTTATTCCATTTAAAAAAAAAAAATTAAACAACATTATACCTGCATGCTGTGTTTCTGTGTTATAAACACGAAGCATAGAAAATTGTACATTCTGATTTTCTGAATAATACATTTACCACCGTTACGTTTAATTTTTAAGTGAAATGACCTTTTATAAAATTTAAATTGAGTATATTATCTAATGAATCTCATAGATATTATAATTGAAATTTAAAGTGAGTTATAAGCATTTTAAAATTGTAAATTGTTTGCACAATTAAAATGTTCTTATCTTGCGACGTTCACACGATAAATTAAAATGAAAAATAAATCCATGAGATTCACTAGTTAATATTCTTATTTTTAATTTTATAATAGATCAATTCTCTCTAATATTAAACGTACCAGAGTTAAATGGATTATTCAAAATATTTCACTAGCTATGTTAGGTGTGGTTTTGTACGGTGGAGACAAAGAACACACATATAGCTTCTTTTTATTACAAATATTAAATTGGTATATCCTTCAATAAATTTATTTGTTGTCCTTCTAAATTGAAATTTCTGTAAGTGGTTCCTTTGGTGGACCATGTATAGAAATTACACTTGCTTGCTATATCAATTAATCAATAATAGTCATCACTCATCACTATTAAATAGGAATTTATTAAAACAATCAATGTACAGTTTAGCCGAAGACAAACAAATAAAATCTTTAAGGAAACTACAGTATACATCAGTAGACAGTAACTAGACAAATTAATAATTTTTTAGATATACCTATTTCATTCTAGGTAAAGAATGTACAAAACACTAGACCATATAGACATAATTGAGAACTCAACATCATTGTTATAAAATTATTTAAACCAATTTTTAAATAATTTAGATGGGAGAAATTGTTAGGTTACGACTGATAAGATTTCATATTAATGATTTTGGTACTTTATGTTAAAACTTCTATATTGTGATTTTCAAAATTAGTATTTAATAAGTGAATATAGTGTTCAATATCTGAATTTAGATTGTAATGAAATATGTTGTGGTATAGATTAGATTATTTTAAACTTTTGGGATTGTTAAAATTAAACTTGATCACCAATAATTGCCCTAATAAGTGAGATAACTACTCATCCCACTTTTACCCCTGAATAATGTTTAAATTTGTAATTCATGTAAAATTTAAATCACAAAAAATACCTATTACATTTTTATAGGGACACTTTTAAAACCACCGTTAGAGAAGAGGGACTGTGTCCCTCCACTTTAATTCTTGTGTACAAGAAGTGGCATTGTGAATAACAAGCAGCTGCCTCATACAAAAGTGGGAGTGGGTACCCCAATGACTCCAGTCTCCAAGACCTAAACTGCTAGACTAGTTTTTAATTTATACTCACATAGTTACATATGATCTACAGACTACAATTAAAATGTGAAAAAATTGGTGTGTAGGTAGGTACTTATTTAAGGTAGTTGCTTCATAGGAAAAGAAATTTCACACCGCCACTGTGTACAGGCCACATTAGGGGTGAATCCGGACATTTCAGTATGAAACCTTTAACAGCAGTGATAACCTATAATGCCTTAAAGGGTTAACTACCCACAAAATATCAATAGGAACAAAAATTAAATTAATAATGTATCATTTATTCAATACAACAATACAATGTATTTTTCAAGTCTCCTCACCCGAAATTTTCCCCTGATTTACACACTTTGAATATTGAAACACTAATTTTGATAATTATTATGTTACTCAATTCAAATCAGGTCTACTTTTTCACTCCTTCTCTGGAATTTGCAACTTGAAGGTCCATTGTTGGCTATAGTTTGTGCATAAAAGTGCAGCTACAAAGTAGGGTACTAGGGTTATCCTAATTATGAGAACGTTATCCCCCCCCCATGTTGGTTAGTTTGTATTTTATAATTACCTTCATTTATAAACAAACTTATCTACGACAACAGTCTGATTGTTTAATGTTTATTGTAGGTATTATTCCAAAATTATTTAGCCTATTTAATTCGTTCGGCACTAAACTTATTCGAATAATTGATAGGCCCTGTTAGGCCCCACTGGCCACTATGCCACTTTCAACGAATCGATCTATCGAACGTAAGGTCGTACAGATTCGTGAAATCATCAAATCAACGAGATTCGGGTAAAACCGTGAACGTTGCCATCCCCCTCCACGTATTTTGAATTTTCACGTCTCGTAAACCTATGTGAACCGATCGAACCAACAGGTGTCCCGATCGTGGGGGGGGGGGGCTGGTACTGGATGCTGGATGTGGGCATGCATAGCGCCGTTGTACGGGTGCAGTGATGTCGTTGTTTCCATGGGAACCGTGTGCTCGCCGCGCTTTCCCGCCCTTAATCACTCGTCGTGTACCGCGTTACCGCGTTGTCGATACGTCGTCCCGGCCCGAACAGGCTTTAACGATCTGCCGACCCGCGACGATGACATTCTCTCGCGCTCGCCTCTCCGGCGGCACGGCACTCGGCAGTCGTCGTCCGGCGCTCAGTCTTCAGTGCGGTGTCGTTGTCCGCGATGTGTGCTGATCGGTCGTCGCCCGTTGCAGATCGCACGGGTTGTGCATCGCTTGTTTTCGTTTACCGTGCGCGGCATAGATCGTCAACACTAAAATTGTACACCGACATATTTGGCGAGCATCTGTGGTCATTATAACCTAACCGTGCGTAACCATTGCGGTACTCGTGGCGTTTAATTTCCCTTCGCGCCGTCTTCGTACCTAACCGGTAGGTCTGGCTGGTAGACTAGGTACTTACTGGGTATGTACCTGCACGGTTACACAATATAATAACTATACTACAGAGCGGGACCCAACGACTCGAGACCATGGCAACGTTTTTAAAAATATTACATTGTATTAAAACGTACTACCTGTGATTTTGAGAGATTTTTGTCTTATAGGATACCCCGAAACAAATTTGCGTTTCAGTTATAATTACACATGTAATTTTACATGTTTTACAATATGTTTGTTGTACGATTTTATTTAACAGTAAAAATGATTGTCTATTTGTCTCCAAATAGGTATGTCTAAGCTTGTGAGAAATCAACATTTCTTATCAAAGTATTTTTTATACATTCCATTCCACATCCAGTTATAACTTTAATCGATACCTATGTATAAGATAACTATTATAAATAGTTAACATATTTATAAAATTTAAAAAATGTATAGATTGATACAAACTACACAAGTTGTGTCATATAATCATACAACGGTTTGTTAATTGTACAGATATCTGTCTTAACGTGGTTAATTATAGGGTCAACATACTTTTTATACAAATCATAGGTTTTAAATTTGTTTATCATGATTTTTTCATCAATATCAATATTCATATTATATAGTGATTAGTTAACAATGAACTAATGAACATAAATTGACTTCGATATTAACAGGGTCTTTTATTCAAAACTGTATGGATATAATTTTTTGCGCATTTAAAGCATTTTTTCCGTTTTTTGACGAATAGGTAGCCCGTTACTCTGATCATGATTAAAACTGAAAAGTTACAAAAATATAAACGTATTATTACTTTTTAATGTATATAGCGGTATTGCCGGTATTCGAGGGATCATATTATTATTTCTCATCATGTCACTACATATACATTGTATGCACCAATACGCGCCAAACCACCGACTGCTCGAATTCTATCAGTTATACCAGCCGGTACAGCAAACACTGCAGCTGGTATACTCGTTTTTGATAGAGTACTGCGTTATACAATCATTACAGATTTAAATAGGATTATTATTTACCATACCTATTGGTTACTAATTTACTATTTGTCTAGTGGTCTGCAACTGCCTAGTTCATTTTTATGTGCCATATCTAATGAGTTTGGGTTAATTAGTTTTTTGTGCTCATATAAATTGCTAAGTGAAATGGGTAAAATGTTAAATTTCACCCAACCGCAAAATATACCAATTATTTAAGATATTCACCACCACACATTTTGCCCATTTTTCCAAACACCTGACAAATTTCATAAACTCGCCCATAGCTTAATCTCCATATTCGTATGAGTGATGTGCTTATTATTGACTTAATGGGTACCAATGGGCAATGATACTTCTACGGTTCTACAGTCTTACTATATTATCAATCATAATACAGTTTTACACCCATCTGACCATCTATGAATCCTACTCTAGTCTCTAATACTCTACAATCCTACTTGCACATCTTTATTCAATGGTTTCTAATTTTCTAGTTATTGTAATTTCGTGATTCTCGTCTCTCGATAGTAAATCGTTATGACTAATGGTTTTGTATCGAACACGGGACGAACAATGTTCCGCCATCGTCAACCCATCGACCAGACCATAATACTATGCATTATAGCAAATACCGAGGCAAATACTATATAGATAAGAATATTTTCTAGTGTTTGTTAATTTCTTGGTACCTTCTTAATGTTATTAATATTATTGTTATTGCCGAGATATTATAAAACTAATGTTAAAATCTCATTTAAAAAAAATCATTGTTCTCGATATTACGGAATTTCCGTAATATCGAAATGTATACATTTAAATACTACTGGACAAATTATAGCGGAAAGACCGCTGCGCAATATTCGCAAGTGTGACACCAGGTAAAATTCGAATATTCAAAACCGCACACGGGTACACGTAGACATGCAGCAATATGTCCAATGTCCATGACCCATGTGGTTGTTTTTCAAAGGAATTCGGAAGTATCAATTGATGGTGTGCGTCGGCGCCCCCATCTTATATCTATCGTTACTGTGATTCATTGTTAAGATTTCAATAATAAAACAATGCTATAGTAAAATATCTCCTATCTATAAAATAGTCTATGGGTACCTATAGGTACAATCGTACAAATAATTATTGTCGATTTATTAGCAGTGGTGATCCCTATTTAATCGATTTAATTAATTGTTTTTGATTATAATTGCATAGGTACCTAGTTAAATAAAATAAAATTGCACATTTTAGGCATATCAGAATAAATACCACTTATGCACTTTGAAAACAAAAGTCGATTTGTTTCATACAGAA
Source organism: Myzus persicae (assembly GCF_001856785.1). NCBI lineage: Eukaryota > Metazoa > Arthropoda > Insecta > Hemiptera > Aphididae > Myzus > Myzus persicae. Next base: position 88,185 of record NW_019104232.1, read on the forward strand.
GTGTAAAATTAATTTCTATTTTGGTTATTTACGAGGTCTAAGTTAAACAAAGTGTGCTATTTTGTAGGCAGGAGATAAATCAGTGGTTGCCAGTTTTGTTATAAAATATATTTTTATTTCCAAACTAAAGAAGTGTAATGTGTTTAGCTTTAAAACTAGAATTAAGTTAAGGGGAGGCATATTTTAGATTTTTCATTAATGTATTTATATTTTCAGGACCAAAGAATTGATGGTTGGAACTTTGGAAGAAATTAATTTGTACCCTACTCAACCTAAACCTACACATTATTTGATATTGTAAATTAAGTCTTCAATTTGTTCACTGATTTTATTAAAATGATTGACTGGTAAATATAACATTATATTTATTTTCTTTCATTTATTAAGTTGTTTTTAGACAATTACATTACGAATAGGTATTAAATAAAAATAATTTTAACTTTTATTAAATTTTCGATTTTTGACGAATTAATAAATTATTTTGAGACTTAAATAATTGAGATATCTGTTGGATAAATTTATCTTTTTCTTAATATTTTATTTGATACTAAATTTTTAATTTTCTAGTTTAAATTGTTTCATAATAAATGAAAAAAACTTTACAATTTTTACATTTTCATCATACCATTTTTCAAGTATTTTTATGAATAGGTAAACATGGGCACAAGTAGTGGGATAAGGGGTCAAACTCTAACTGAAGTAATAGCCCCCTCAGTCCCCACACCAACCAAAAAAAAAGTTGAAGATTTAATTTATTTTCAACATTTGTTTAGGGATTTTGTAATAGGTACTAGAAAAGCCTCACAAAAGCTGACCTGAGCTTTAGCTCCCCACTGCAAATCTCAAACACTATTTGTGCCTATGGCCTATGGATAATATAGATTTTTGATGTATACTCTGTAAATTTTGAAATGTTGTGTACCTACATATTTTATTTATTTATTTTTTGTATAAGTCTACAATATTTTTTGCATTTAAATCTGGGACCCAATAATAATTATTAATATTGTAACGTTAGATAGATACATATAAAATATTATACATTTCAAAGTGATTTCTCTATATATATACTTGCATGCTTTAGAGTTTATCTTTTATGACATTATTGCAGATGTTGATACAATTTGTATAATTATAAATAATTATACATAATTGCTTATAAATTATAAATTATAATATTTTAATAGTATAGTATAGTTCCAGTTAAAAAATGAATTTTTATGATTGTATTGTCTTGATGATATAATGTCTGTGCATTTTAACTTAAAATGAATTATTATTTGAATTTAGTATTTTTCATCAAAATTTGTATTTATTTTTTCATTTATTTTTATTTACATTATTTTAAAATTTATTTTAGGTACGTGAAATTATTAGTAAACCATCCACGTAAAGTAATAGCAACTGTGGTGTTATTATGTAGTAGCACTATTCTTATACCTTATTTTATTGGACGCTTACCAGAGTTCTCACATCCTGAACTTGTAAGTATTTAAAAATTTTATATTGATTTAATTAATTAAATTAATTTATGATTTATATCTAAAATATTTTTTATGTGAAATTGATAAAAAAGTAAACATTTATAAGTGGGAAAGAGTAGAGGGGTTATGAAATGTGGTAGGGGTAAGGTTTGTACGGTAGGTTATTTTTACGATTGTTATGGTTGGTGGTCGGTATGTGTGGCAATGTTTTTAACCACTATGAACCCGGGTGGTCATCCATCCGAGAGCTCGTAGGTGTGGCCGTTACTTACTCCCAGTCGCATTCCGTAACTGGTAGCAGCCAACGCGCCATGCCAAGCCACAGAGTAGATTTTATTTCTGAATGTTTGTGTTATGTTTGATTTTGTCCATGATGTTTGTGTTGGGCATTCAAATTGCTTTGTTCGGATTGGTCAAGATAGTGTTATAGTTATAAAAAAATTTACAAAGACATAAAGAAAGAGAGAATCCACCCTTCGCTGAATTAGTAGAAAACTACTAACAGAATATTGTTTCCCGGTTAGAATAACTTTAAATGGACTAAAAACCTGTTAAAAATATTTGATCAATATAAAAGTTGAAATAATTTGGAATTTTTCAGTAAAAGAAAATTGCTTTAATTTGTAGTAATATTGAGTATTTATTATAAGTAAAATATACCTATTACAGTAAATTACAGTATACAATTTAAAATTAAGTTATTTAAACAATGTCTTATGTTGTAAACAGGGTTTTGAGACACGTGGTACTGAAATCGGTAATCGTCAAGTTACTTGGGACAATTTAATCAAAGCATTAGAAAAAGGCACAGAGATGATAGATGATATTACAAGAATACCAACTGATATATTACCACAACAGTATAACAATATGGACTTAAAAAAAAATGATGTTTTAGTTAATTATGTAAGTTATTTTTTGTATTTTTAAAATATTTTTAAGAATTTAAAGTTCTTTATATTTCAATTTAAAAAATATTATTCAGATACTTGTAAATAAAATTTTATTTATACACAATGTTCTATAATTTTGTTATTCATAGAAGAATTTGAATTCTGATATGGAGTCTACAAGTACAGATTTAAAGAAATTTCTACCTCAAACATCTCCATTAGACGATGAAGTATTTGAAGAAACTGAAATGATGACTCAACGAAATGATAAAAAAAGACGAAAGAATAGATTAGATTTTTTTTGTTCCAAACCAAGTTAGTAATATTAATATTTATTTATTCATGCTTTTTAACATTAAATTGAATATTTAATAGTTCTATTTTTTTTCTAGTTTATATAATATTATTAGAGCTTAGATAATATAGCATTTGCTATTTTTTTTAAGATGTGGATAAAATACCTATATCCATTGATTATAGATAAAAGCTAAGTTTTTGTGCATCAATTACATTTTATTTATTTTGAGTATATCATAAACAGCTGAAAAAAGTAATTTTAAAATCAGATAAGAAAAATACCCTAAAATATTTATTATTTTCTTTACTTTGTCCCAAAAAAGAACAATCACTTTTTGCTCATCACACATTATGCTATTGGCAAGTCGAAAACCACTTGATCACTCTAACACTGGAAAGTTCGTGGGAGATACGAAGCACTGATGTAAAGCGGTCAGCCAACTGATTATTCTCTTTTGCAACAGAGTATGGATAATTTTGAATTCAAAATAATAAATACAATGTTTTTAATGATTTTAATGCATATTTTAGTTCTAAATATTGTTGTCTTGTATATTATAATCAGAGGAGAATAAGAAAGTTCTTAAAATAATATATTTCTAATTATGGTAAAAATGTTTTGATCAAGTGTGTTCCAAAAGTTTTATTTAATCCCAATATTGACTGGAAAGTGGTTTCTGTGAAAATATTGTATGTGCTGATAGAGGTTGGAAGTCTCAATCATCAAAATATAGTTTTAAAACATTATAGGATAATGATAAATGATACATGCCATTTTATTTTGAAACAAAGTTAGTGTATTTTTGATACTCCAAGTACAAATTGTTTGCTTATTGTAACTCTCAAATGCATTTAAAATATAAAATATATTTGTATCTAAAATCAGCAGAATATTGAACAGTAGTAATTGAAGAGTCCGGTGCGAGAGCAGGGTATTTCCAATTTTTATCGCAGTACAGTGCAATTACCAGGCATATTCTTCTGTTAGATAAGCTAATATCATACAAAATAAATGGAGATGTCTGGTATTACCAGCAGAGTTCGGTGCAATAACCGGGTATTGTTTTATATCTCCTATACAATTCCAAAATATGGGGATACTTGGATCTTGCACCAGGCTCTTTAATTGCCAATTACCAAACTCCAACTGGAAATATAATAATTTATTAGTAAATTATTAAAAAGAGTTATCTAGTATAAATGATTATGTATCTGATTCGATTTTAAAATTTATTATCACTATTTCTTTAAAAATATTATTAGAGCCAAGGATGTTGTATTAAATTTGAGCTCAGTTCAATTTTGAAACAGATTAAATTTTTGTTAAATTTATGTTTTTGGATTTGAAAATTGAACCAAATTGGTACATAACATCAACATCTCAAATTTCTAATTATTTAGTACATTCATAGTTTTATGTGTTGTAAATAAAATTCTTTATTCTTATGATTTTGTAGCATATGATCACGCAAGGGTGATATTTACATCCAATGATGGTGAACATCTTTTTACCTACCAAGCAGTCAAGGATATGTGTCTTATACAGGAGCATTTAGAAAACCTGGTAGCATATAAAGATGTTTGTGATGTACAAGATCATGCATGTTGCCCACCGTGGTCTTTGGTTAACTATATTACATTGTTAAGAAAACATAAGTCTTGTTCAGAAATTACAGTAATTTGAATAAAAGTTAGCTGGTTTTAAATTAAAAATACTAATTATATTACATATTATTATTTAGCCTAGAGATATTAATGCAACAATGACAATACTTGAAGGATGTGCTCATTTTTATCATGACAATAAGTTGTTTGAATGGCAAACAGATCATACAACAATACCTCGCCAATGTGTTCAATTTAGTGGTGTTTATAATTTAATGCATTATCACTTAGACGTAAATTTTATGCCACCACATGTAAATCTAATTTTTTTGTTACCTAAACTACATATAATTTTTATAATTTTTTTTAAAACTTTTAGGCTTCAACGAATGTTTTAACAAGTTCAATGATGTTTTTACCATTTGGAAAAGGATCAATTGTTCATGTATATGAAGCAATGAAAGATGCTAATTTGTCGACACCATTAGTTAGAATTTCAGCAATTGATTTCGGTAATAAATATGTTCAGTATTGTATAATTAACTTTTAATGATAATTTATATTTAAAATTTATAATATTATATATATATTGTATTAATCATTTTTAGGTATTAAAGAAAAGTTGTTTGATCTTGAGCTTGTCAGGGATATATATCTAATTTTCCTGAGTATCTTTTTCATTATGTTATGTGTATTATTTTACACATGGTCAATAATAATTACAATTGTGACCCTATTGAATATTCTATTTTCTTTATCCGTTTCCTATTTTGTTTATACATTTGTGTTTCAAATACATTTTTTTCCATTCATGAATGTCCTTGCCATAATTGTACTTATTGGAGTCAGTGCAGATTCATCATTCATCATGTGTGATGTGTGGAAAGTTATCAAGATCAATGACCAGGCTGGCTCTTTAATTGATGTCATTTCTAAGACATTAAAACATTCATTACTGTCTATATCATTATCAACGACAACGACATTTTGTGCTTTTGCATCATCATTTCTCAGTGCTATTAATGGAATTAGCTGTTTTAGGTGTGTTCGTTAAAATCATACTTACTAAAAATATTTGGTTATTCTAATTATTATTACTATTATTTTTTTAGTATTTTTTCAGCTATGGCAGTTTTTGTGAATTTGTTAATAACTGTAAGTCTACTGCCATCCTGCATTGTACTTTTAAGCTCGAAGAACAGGCATAATATTGTGTTATTTGAAGTTGGGTCAGTTAATAAATTACTTTCAATGGAGAAAATGTTACGTAGAATTCAAACTTCTTTTAATGCATGGTTATTAAAAATTGTGTTTCGCTTTCGATGGGTGTGGATAATATTATTTTTCATCCTGGGAACTTTGAGTGTAACTATAATATGGATATGGCCAGGCATGAAACTACCAGAATCTGTTGAATTTCAGTTGTTTCGAGAGTCTCATCCATTTGAACAATATGATTTGGTATATAAAAACCAATTTTGGTTTGAAAGAATTTTAAGGGTAAGTCAACCTGTAACACAACAATAGTTATTATTTAAAATATGAATACATCTATATTATATTTATATTTTTTATTTTTTAGATTGATAATAATCCAGAAAATCGTGTTCCACTACGCTTTGTCTGGGGTGTGTTTCCCAATGATACGGGTAATCATTTGGATCCAGAAGATCATGGAAGTTTAGTGTATGATCCCAATTTTGATATAGCGCATCCAAAGTCTCAAAGTTGGCTATTGCAGTTTTGTGCAAATTTACGTTTACAACCCTTCTATCGAGCTGTTGGTGGACCTCAAATGACAAATTGTTTTATGGAAACTTTTGTTAAGTGGATGAGCCATGATTGTGTGAATAATCTTGAAAATGATAGATGGCCATGCTGTAATACTTTTGGGTTTCCATATCCAAGAAATATATTTCATTTCTGTATTATGAAAGCTATGTACATTGTATATAATACACCAGTTTCCATATTTGTCCCTTCTGCAGCTGGACCAAAGTTTTCAAATCCATTATTTCATTCAGAAAACCAAACACTCATGCCAATCATAAAAGCTGTTGTTGTAGAGTTTGAAAGTAATTTTATTTTTACTACATCTTATACCGATATGGAACTCTTTTATAAACAAGTAATTTAAATTTGACTTTATTTAACTATTTGCCATTAATGATTTTGTGTTTACTGTGTTAAAACGGATTTTTATAATTTAGGTTGAGTCATGGTCATCTAAAATGATGGAAACTGCTCCTCCTGGCCTCAGAAACGGTTGGTTTTACAGTCATCTTGGCTTTTATGATCTTCAAAAGACATTAATTGAGGACACTATAATGTCAGCTTTTATTGCACTTTTTCTTGCTTTTACCATAATGTTCTTTGTAACTACAAGTATCTCATTAACTGTAATTACAGTGCTCACCATATTTTTTATCATATGCACTACAATTGCTATGTTAGTTTTGATGGGTTGGCATCTCAACGTCTTGGAATCAATCGCTACTTCTGTAGCTATTGGTTTATCTGTTGATTTTAGTCTACATTATACTATTGAGTATCAGCTGGCTTGTGAAGATTCACCAAGAGCAACAGCCATTTCAAAAGCATTGTCCTTAATGGCTTGTCCATCATTGATGGGCGCAATCACAACTGGTGCTAGTGGAGCATTCATGTTGCCATCAGATGTTTTACCGTACGCTCAGCTTGGTATTTTTTTGATTATTATAATGTTCATTAGTTGGTTTTACTCAACTTTTTTCTTAGTATCGCTTTTATCAGTATTTGGTTCAGATTATGATCATGGTCCATATCCATATCGTTGTTGTAAGAAATTACAAAACATTAATATGAATGAAAGACATAAAAATCGCGCAAAACACGCTTCTCCATTTTCTAATATTGCATCAGAATCAACAGTATCATGTATAAGTACTGCTATTGTCAATCAATCTACCGCTCAAGAGTTAGAAAATTTAACTGTTCTCCCACTCAAATTCCAACCTTCTAACACAAGATCTGTTACTTCATGTTTGTATTTGAATGTTGATGATAATGATGTGGTAAAAAAAAATGAAACTAATGCCATACACATTTAACATTTATCTATAATTAAGTTTTTTTGTTTGGTCCTTGTGTGTTACTATATTCCCCCCAAAAAAACATGGCAAATGTAATCTCATTATTTATTAGGTATTTTATACCTATTTAATGAATAAACTTTTATTATCTCATTATACTTATGAAATGGTTTAGTAGGTACTTCCTGTATTACGTTGTTGCAAGAGCAAACTTGCATAGGGAGCAACTAATTTAACTGGCAACGTTTACACCCATTAAATGAACATTTACCCATCTACCTGGAGGGTGGTATACATTGATCCAATTCTCCTCTGACTTTGAAGGGCTTCTTAGGTTGACTATTTCCACTCTTCCAAGTTTCGCTGCACCCTAGGACCTCGAGTTAAGTGACAGGAGCCAAAAGGTTCATTGAGTAACTATTGATCTACCTGTTAGAATTATATATTAGTGCATACTGCACATAATACATGTTTTTTTCCTGAGATATGATGCACATACAAGCACTTATTGTTTTAATATGAAAGACAAATTAATAATTATAACATTTATAACTATAGTAGGTATAGCATTAAAACTGCTTGTGCTCAAATAAATGATTTATGGTTATAAAATATTTAGTTTATTATAATTAGTTTTGATCTCTTTGTTGGTACAATTATTGAGTTTTTATTATTTTTTGAATTTTTTGGAGTTTAATGATTGATGGCTTTAATAATATTCTATAATTTATTATTAAATTATATGAATACAATAAGATATATGTATATGTAACGTATATTATATAAGAACATGATTAACTATAGTTTAACAATGTAATAATATTATTATATTCAAATACAAATTACTCGTGTTGTATTCAATTATATTTACTATTTTTAACCATAAAAGACAGAAGTAGGTTGTATGCATTATACTTATACAGTTGTATTATGGATATTAGTTTATTGTAAAAAAAGATATTACAATTTACAAAATATATATTGTAAACAATTTCATTTGACTGAAAGAAAAACGGAAATTTATTGTATTTTTTCAAAAACATTTTTTTGCTTCTAAAATTATAAATTACTTTTTTAAGAATAAGAATCTTACCTTTGCAATTTGTATAACTAGGTATATAAACTAAAATTGTGTCGAATTAAGAAGTAATTTATAAGTGAGATTGAAAAATATAACTAAAATACACAATATAATTATTAATTTATTTTTTTAATGGATGTTTATAATTGTTCTAATTGTTATTAAAAGGAAATCAGAACACTATCTGTTTTTTTTTCTCCGACCCTCATGGAAGTCGCGCACAGAATAAATTGGTTTTCAGCAGACCAATATTGTGTTGTTAGTGTAGGTAAGTACTAGAGCAAGTTATCAAATTCAAAGTTCAGAGTATTATAATATATTTTGTTTTTACGTTGGTTTTTTTTATGATATTTCAATTTGAAACAAAGATACGAGTATTATTAAATTGTAACATTTTAGTATTTTACAATCATAAATCTCGTAAAAATTTAAATATTGAAAAAAAGAACCTAATGTTCTTAGCTTTAGGGATGGTCATTTTTCTCAAATATAAAGCTAACAACACAAGGTTCGTACTACTGAACGCAAATGTGCTGTGTTGTACGTGGGTCTTAGAGAAAAAACAAATAGTCCACTGACATCCTCTTGATTAAAATTATTAACAGTGATTATGGTACCGTGTTATATCATAAATGTATTTAGTCATGGCTATAGCTATAATAGGTAACTATAGTGATAGTGTTTGGTGCCTGTTTTCAAGCATTCATAAGCACAACAACTAATTTTACAATTTATGGTTGGCGCCATAACTTAATTTAATAACATATGTAATTAATATTGCTCATTAGCATTATGGTTGTGTAAAATAGATTGTTTATAGTTTATATTGTTTAAATAGTTAGTTGTAGGTATATCTATAAATGTGGTTGATTTTCTTTACTGTCTAAAGTATCTAATATTGCATTATTGCGTTAATTAACTACATATATACCTATATCTATGTGTAGTATAATAGTTATACTATACCTAATAATATACATATATCTATAATAATTATTAATTATGTATGGGATTGATTTGTATTGGATATTCTGTTGTGATGGAATATTGTTTAGAACTTAGTACCTACAAAATAAAGTGAATACTTACAACGAAGAAAATGTGGTTGCAATATTTATTTGTTTATAATGTACCTATTATGTATTATTGCCGTAATACAATACTGCCGTACTCATATCTACCTATACCTACCTATCATCTATTCATCTATTTATCTATTCCTACTCACTTGTATAGTTGTATAAACGGCCGAGTTTTAGCGTACCTACTACCTACCTACTGTACACACTTCATTATATTATTATAATATTACTTAGGTATGTGTACGTCATGCATTAGTAGAAATTTACTTATTATTAATAGAAGTGCGTAGTTATTTTTGTTTGGATCGATTTACAAACATAATCCTGAACTCAACAAGTTGCATGAAATATTTAACGATTATATTATGTGGCCTTTGGGTACCTAGACCTATAACATAAAAAGGAGCGTTGGTAATTATACGAAATGTAATTGATTGGAACGTTTGCATTTCATAAATGTTCTATTTTTTTGCAGTTCCCCATAATTGGACGTCGTAAGCCCAAATGGGTTTCAGAAGGGTTTTGTAAAGCAATAGTTTATTATTAAGGTTTAATTTGGATTGTTTACCTAGCAGTGGGTTAAAGACATTTTCGTCAAAAGTTACGTAAGAGGTATTTGTTTAATATATTCGGCTCGAATTAAGCGTTTGCCTACGAGTAGACCTAGGTATTTAAATTAGGTAGCTGATGGTATAATTTTGTTTACCAGAAAATTATTAAAAATTTTATCTATAACCATAATATTTTATGTCTATGTTTAAACGCCATCGGGCTGGATGTTCTAACACAATACGTGAAATTTTAACTAGTTAGTCCCTCAAATTAACAGCCCAAGATGATGGACTCCGAAGACCATTTATAGATTTCCATCTGGCAAGTGGCAACCATGCATAATAAAATAATTATGATTTTATTTTTACGATTACGTAAAAATATATTATTTTATGTGATTACAATTTATATTACCTAACACAGAGTATATTTATATAAGATGTTTGATAGGTGTTGCAGGGGCCAATGGAAGGAGGGTCCGGACCATATGGCTATCTAACAGCCCCATAATTGCGCCACTATAACAGCCAAATATTATAAAAGTGCGAAAAGCGGAAACTTTGTACGGTTGGGTAAAAATTAAGATTGCAGAACGTGGGCGCTTTGTATAGTCTTGCAGAACTTTAAATTGTATGCGTTCACAAGTCATCGTTATGCTCACAGACTGTGCATACAGCACGTTTATTTTATCATTATACCTACTTACTGTTTTCTAGATTCGTGTACTCAATTATTTTTGGACAATCATGGTTTGTTTACTAAATAATCCTATAAATACCAAAGCTAGAATGTATTTTATATTATTCTTATTTTTGCGCTGTACATATTAATTTATTGTACCCACCAAAATGGTCAAAAATATTAATATGTTCACTCTATTTTTTATTTTAAATGCTATTGGTTGTATAATATACGTTCATGGTGAGTAATATTTATTTTAAATTTGTATTTTTGGATTGATATTAATAGAGAATCATAGGTATAAATTACCATCTTGTAATTGTTTTGTTCATAAAATGTTATACTAAAGAAATAATCAAATAAGTAATAATAATATTTAACACAATTATGCTTTTGACTCTATTATTATGATAAATATTAATTTGGATAGAATTATGTACATATATCGTCTAACTGTAGGATTAGTTTATACCATCATAAAGTTGTTAATTACAGTGGACTTTTTTAAAAATTAAATTATACAGCTATGGTTATTTTTAATAATAATATTCAGACTTATGTTAATTATTTTAATGTGTTCTTAATAATATCATAACCCAATTAAAATCATAATTACCAATTCAAACAATAGCATAAAAAACTATAAAAATTTCAAAATTGTAAAGACGATTGACGTTCATGAAAATTTTATATTTTTAGTCGTTTATATGCAATATTATTGTAAGGTACCGCATTGATTATGAAATATAAAATATTTTTTATTAACGATTAATTATTTTGGATCAAGGTAGTAAATATCAAGATTGTATTGGTGAGTTTTATGACATTTTTATCGATTATAATCTTTATCAATTGTATACAAATTGAATACATAATATATTTATAATTCCTATACTTGTTGATAGTTTTAAAAATATTATACGAATTCGATGTTATTTGTATCATTTTATCATTACAGATCAAATGGTAAGTGCCGGTTTCTTGATAGGAGTAAAAGTCGAAGGCAAGTATTTAATTTATATTTTTGAATATCAGAACTATTTTTAATAGCATGTTATTAACTGTTAATGCATGTAATACGAGTACTCTTATAATGAACTACATATTTTGTGTTTCTAAAATTTAAAAATGATACATTGGTTATTTCAGTGGCATACATAGATATTTTTCATGAGAGGGGTTATATAAAAAATAATATATATACAATACGCAGGGTGGTATATTTCATTTAACAGCCATTATATCAAAAAGTATTGAACTTTTTCAAGATTATATAGATTAATTATTAAAAATGAAAAGTGTATACCGTAATCCAAAACTTTGAAAATAAAAGTTAAGACTTTTCGATAAAATGGTTGTTTTATGTTAAACAAATTATATCGAAATATTGATTGAATTGTATCAATTTGTATATTATACTTATGCACAAGGTAACACCCCATCCTTGAGTATACACCATTGTGTTAGTGGAAAAACAATCGATTTCAGCATAATGCGGGGAACACATCATGAATTTATAGGATAGTAACTTTTATTTGCCCGATTTAATATTAATGTATAGTTGGCCCTCAAAAAATGGATGAGTGATTAAAGTGATTTATATTTATGTCAACTTTCAGTGTCTTATTCCTTTGTTTTTTTAACAACAATATTGTTTGTCTTTTAAGGTTAATAATAATAAATTCATTGACGTATAATATTAGGTGTCATACTTGCAATCCCCTCAAATTTCATGATCGTATGCATTCCTTGTATGGGCTGAAATCGGGAATTTTTACAATAACTTTAATATTATAATTTAGGGTATAAAGCTGCATCAGATTTGGAGAAGCGAGTTGGCGATTGGAGTAAGTATATGTTCATTATTTATTGTTAAAAGGTTCATCTCACGGTTGATATTATTACTATTGTAATTATCTATTTAATGTGTTTAAGGGTTTTCAGTTTTTTACTAGTGGGTAGTCCGGCGACTACAGTGAATATTGATTTTATAGTTTGATGATTAAATAGTGTACTTTTAATTCGCTTACTCTATATTAGTGGTTCCTAACCGGGAGGAATATAATGGTGATGGAATTACGAAGATAATTATGTTATTTTACAATGTGTAAAATTGAATCATTATATTAGTTATCAGATTATTGGGCATCGTTAACATTTATATTATATTAGGTATAATGATATAGAGTCGATAAATCGAGTTATTATTTATACTTTACGTTAAAACAATCTACTAAATTATTAAACGTATCATGGTGATTCTTTGACACGTGCAAATTGATGAGGGACAGTTAGACATTAGTCTTAAGTATTTTAATTATATTTTATTGTATTTCTTAGCTGGCGATTCTGGTGAGTAGTTAATTGTTGTCAATGTTATATAATATTTATTGTTTAAAATATTATTTTTTGATACAATATATGTTTAAATTGTAAAACGCTTATAATCCATGTATACCTATTACTTTGCAACTATATACAAAACGTTACGCTAACAAAGTCACAATAAATAGGTATCTACTGAAGCTAATGTACTTATATTATTTCAGAATACGTGAACAGATATATAAAATACTGCAATGAATGTAATTATAATTAATCTGATTACATTAAATAAATTTGACATTTTGTGTAAGATTTAATGATTCATTAATAAACCTGCGCATTAAGTATTAATAATTATTTCTTTAATTAGGAGAGACTTGCCTAGATTGGACCACTTTGAATATTCAAGAGTATTCCAGATATTATATTTAACTGCACTTAAATAATATCTAAGCATGTGAAGAGCAGTCTGGCATAGTTAGATTTAGATTTTAAGCTGAGCGCTGAAAGAGCTCACTTTCACTCACACAGTCCTCTAACAAAGTTGATTTAAATTCTAAAGGATCATTTAAAATTAACTCTTATATTGTGATCATGGACTCCTTTATTACTGAGTTGAGAAAAAGAAAAATGTCATATAATCTGGTAAATGAAAATGTTTCATTCTTCTTTAATATAACCGAGTTAAGCACTAGTGTAGTTACAGAAAAAGCTGAAATAAGATCCATGAAAAATTGAGTATAGAGACCAAAATCTGCAAGATTAAACTGCCACAAGCTGAGTTGCAGTCACTAGAATTTCCATTTGAGCACGTATAGGACATGGATTAACCATGTTTTTTAAAAATATATGCAATATTTTGAACCATGACTCTCAATAAATTGTATAGCTTGTATGACTTCGCATTCATAGATGTGCGTATTTCATAAAAATTCAACATTCTTAAGGAACAAATTGAGTGTAACGATACACATCGGTATAAAAAGATCGTACGGTGACCTCAGACGTATACGTAATAACTATGTGCAGTGTTAATGAATTGTATAATTTGACTATTTACACAATAATAGAAAAAAATGTTTATGAAATAAACACAAAAACACAAGTAGGTAATAAATGCATTGTCTTAAAAGCTATATACTATTTAAAGAGGTTCATGGTTCAACATAATGCATTTATCTTCCAATAAACGTAAAAAACATTAATAATCTCCATACTACACTGGTTAAAGTATTGAATCTAGTGACTTCAGCCCAGTATGTAGCCATTTAATCGAAATAATCAGTGCGGGACAATTTTTCATCTGGGAAAATTAAGTTACAATATTTTAGTCTCCATACTGGTAATAATATATGATAAATCCAAATAATCCAATGACAACGGGATTAAATAAATATACGAGTAAAAATGTTTTAATTTTAATTTATGTTTAACAAGTGGGTAAGGGTAATTGAGGTGGTCCAATTTAGGCGCTTGACGTCGCTTGTCCAATATTGGGGATTCTCCTCTATATTCGTGTTAAAAAAAATTAATATTATTCAAAACTGTTTTTACTTTTATATTTTAGATTACAGGATAATTTATCCAAAGAGTTATTGCGGATATTTTGATATCTTAATAATATGATTTATATAGTTTATATTTATCTATGATAATAATTCTATTCAGATATTGTACGAATAACATCGATTTATTTCATAATGCATAATTTTTTTATATACCTATATTATGTATTATGACTGTATGCTTTTTTTGTTGTTGTTATTAATATTTACCCACCTAACTTTGTATTAATTTAAACTTCACAATAAATTGATAAATTAATAAAACTAAATTTTGTGTTAGTTAGCTTATTATAAATAAACCTATAAGTTTGTGGTACTTACGTCAAAAAAAATGTTAGCAAATTTAAAAAAATGAGTTGACAAAACGCTGAATTCATTGTGACTTTAATGGAAGAAGACTTCATCCACCTACAATCAATCCAACACCCATCGTACAGTACACTTGCAGTTACTTGTGTAACTCTTTATACCTCTTTAACATTTTTTTATAAAATGCATGGATATTGATTAATTTTTATATTATAAATATCATAATATGACTTACTACCGGTTTAATGTATTTTGATTTTTGAATATTGTATTATACTTATTATCAGATTTTTGAATTTCGATATGCCTCTTAATAATCATAAATTTTTTTATAGGTGGTACACTACTGACTTAGAAACGTATCGGAAGACCGATAATATGAGTACCAACACATTTTAAATTTTAGGTTTACCTACTTTTACCATTTTCCCCTCCCTAAAAGTTTCTTTTAAAAATGTATTTTGAATAGAATATGTAAGTAAATAACACCAATTAGGGTGACCGCACACTGGTAATGCAAAATTGACCGAAGAAATGTAAGTCATATTTAGTAATTTTGCTTTAGTTATAATAACGCGTTGTTGTCGCTCACTAGATAAAACATAGTTAGTCAAATCAAAGTATATCAAGTAGTCGTCAAAATGTCGTCAGACGAGGAGGACGTTGCTATTCCTATTTTATGGTTTCTTTTAAGAGAAATTGAACAGGAAGAAAATAAAAAAAAACTTTGGGTTCATCCTTTGAACTCGAAACGAACTAAAAATAATACAATTAAATGTTTTATTCATGAACTTCGAAATTACGAATGTAAATTTAGAAATTTGACACGAATGAGTACCGACACGTTTGGTTATATTCTAGAAATATTTAACGATGAAATTCGAAAACCTGATACTAGTAAAAAGTATCACTCCAGAAGAGAAATTAATGGTGACATTGAGGTAAGTTAATAACAAATTGATAACATATTAATGCCGAGCCCAGAGAGAATATTATAATCACGATTAAAGTATCCTTTTTTTATTGCTTCTGTAAATTTCAAAGCCTAATTTTGAATTTTTTTCATGTCTCGACACTTCTAGAGTTGTATATTAAGTTATAGTTTAACTGTTAAGACTAAAAACAATATTGTGAGATGCCGGACAAAAAAATGGACTCGCGACAGTAGTGTATCTAAATGGCCTATACGCAGAGGTCCGTGTTCTGAATTGTTTAGATTTAAACACTCCGAATAATATTGTTTCGGAATCTGAAATAAAAAATGTATGGTGTCATCCAAAGAATTCAAAAAACTCGAAAACTGATAACAACATATTATATTATATCTATCATCTATGGCAAAAGACGATAGTCGTCAATCATCAGAGACGATTCACAATTCTAATAATTTCATTGAACAAAAGAGAAATGTGTAAGGCAACAATAAACATTTGCTCACATATTTCATTCTACTCAAGTAATTTTTATGAAAAATCTTGATTTTTTCAGTTCGGGTTTAGATGAAGAAAGAAGTTCCTCGATATGGCGTCTGCACTCCAGATATATCATTGCAGCTATATATTTCCCGAACAGTCGATATACGAAGAGTATACGTAAGTTTGATTACCAATTCTTTTGGGGCTTATATATTTTACTTTTTAGTCTCAAAATTAAAATTTATTGTCACAGAAAATTTGCTACCCGGGTAAAGTAGGGGCAAATTTTTTATTCTCGATCGCGCAACACAAAAAAATACGATTATAGCACAAACGACGACGGCATATCCAGGTCGCAGAATAATAACATATTTATACAATTAAATAGATATAAATAGTGTTGTATATACTAGTCATACTACAGTAGTACAGTACCCGGGAGTTCTTATGTCCCGCAAAATTCAAAAAATTTTATTTTTAGTTTATATAAATGTTGAGAAATATATGAATATTACTATGCCGTCTGCTTGTGGTCGAACCGCGAATTAAAGTGACGCCGTCGTACATCAAACATCAAATTATTTTATAAAGCTGGGAAAGTCGCTCTGCTGATTATTGAATATCCATCGGAAATTAAATAAGGAAATTTTAAATTTTAAATATTCTCGAATAGCTTAAAATATACCTAACCAATGCACTCAAAATTAATACATAAAATATTAATTATTAATTTCGTACTTTAAAACAGTATTCAGAAAAAAGATTTAACTTGGAATTTTACAAACTATAGTTGGTATAGTCGGTGTACGGTAAATGTGATGCATTAGGCACTGAATACCTTTATGTTAAATCTAAAAAGTAGTAATCACATTTATTTACAATAAGATTTGTATTTAATAACTCATAAAAAAATATGCTTGTGCTTCGAATATTTAAACACCACCTTTATTAATTATTAAATTAAAAATTAAAATAATAGGTACTTTATATATTGTTGTAATTTAAATTTTAAAATTATAAACTATTTTGGTTATTGTTATACCTCATTTCATTATCTTAATGATCAAATCTCAAGCACGGACCTCCTTGATATACAATTTTGTAATATACTATATATCTATGGTTTTATCATATTGACGTAGTATAAATTATAATGCAATCCGTGGCGATTGTCAAAGTAGTTGCAAAGACGCAATCGATCTAAAATTTCAGTTAGCAAAGCTGCAGACATGAACAAGGAACATGAAGCGATCCGTACGGTTTTTTTTTCATAATAAATCTCAATATTTTCAGACTTAAGTTCAGTCGTATATCTGATTTATTCCGCAGTGCACACACAATATCAGGAATTCCGCCGAAGCCCGAAAGCGTCGATGTTTAAAGTAATTAATTTTGGTTTCATACTTTTTTGGTGCTTACATTTATTTTTTATACTTCGAACAGAAATTTAATTTCATGAAAAATATGCTACCAATATGTAGACACATATTTTATTTCTGAGAGCAAATGCATAAAATACGAGAGATCAAATAATATACAAACGCCGCTCGTCGTCGTCGTTTTTCTGCTCCCTGATCGTAGGGTAATTTTATAATTATAACCTATTTTTAAGTATTTGAAATAGACATTCATTATACGGTTTAATTTAGAAATACCCGTTATAAGTGATTACTCATAAGACACAATTTTAATTTATAACCTATAATTTTTTTTAAATTCAAAGTTAGCTGTTACAGGACACTATTAATTGAGTGTTATATTTATTTCATTGTTCTATTATAATATATTAATATTACATTATATTTTAGTTGTATCCAAAAAACAAAAATGTTCACACTTTCACAGAGTGGTAAACCCACTATTCTAAAAAGTAATCACCCCGTACGAGTGATTATGAAAAATATACTTTTATACTAGTATAGGTATCTTTATATAATATAATAAATAGTAATGAAATAAATATAGACACAGGCGTTCAAATATTCTAAAATTTTGTAATTATTCAAACCTGGGTGTATACGAGTTAAAAAATTAAAGTTATGTAAATTTTAACTTTTTAACTTCTTTTAGATTCCGAGCGGAGCGATGAATATATTGATTTTACAATTTATTTTTTTATTTTTTTTGTTTCTGTCATCACGTTAATTTGGGAGAGTAGGAGTGCTTAGATTTTCTTCAACAAGCATCTTTTCTGGTAGAAATGTGAATAGTGAACCTTCGAGGGGTCAAAAGTAAAAAATTCTCAATAGTTTTCAAAAGCGGCAGGAAAAATAAACAAAAAAATTAAGGAAAAAAGTGAATTTTTACGGAAACCCGGTTTTTGACAAAATCGATTTTGGTTTTTGATGTAACATGAAATTTTTACTGAATATTTATGACGGCGTTTTCTATAAACCATACAATTTTGACAACAAATTTTTATAAGAGTTTGGACTTTGAATTTTGACAAAATAAGTAAATGTCACGAAAATGTGCACAATATTTTGAGTTAGAAATTCATAGAAATGTTTCGTTTTATATCTAAGTTTTTAAAACTTAATACAAGATTCCTTATAAGTTTGTCTGCCTTTACAAAAAAAAAAATTCTACCGGAAAGTCGAATTAAAATTTTATAAGCATTTGATGTTTAAATTTTGACACCATTGGATATTCACTCCATTTCTTATGTAGTGATTTTTACTTATTTTTTTATAATGAAAAACCAATAATTGCAGATATTTGAAATTCATATCATTTGTTTATATTTTCAATTCATATACTT